>NW_018407515.1:416138-443354 GCF_002113885.1 Mizuhopecten yessoensis
TAACAAATATGGCGGACATTGATGAGAATGATGCGAAAGTTCTGAAGTTATTTGAGATTGATCGTCTGAAACCCGAACAGAAAAAGATATTCGAAGCTTTATTAGAGAAGAAAGACTGTATGGCGGTGTTGCCTACGCAATTATTAACCAATGGGTACGTTTTCCTTGGCGTCGTAGAAACGTCAGTTCCCGCCACCATATTTGTTTTGGAAAATTAATCTGTTCGATACCCCTCGCTATTTATCTATCAACCATGATATTCCTATTCGCTGGCAAACTTTTGCCAGCGCGCCTCTGATTGGTTCATCTAAAGGTCACTTGAACGTGACCCTGACCGCGGCACATTCAGATGTTCAGGCGGAGCCATGTAATAGATGATTTTAATCAGATTGGGGGAAAACTAGAGTTGGTTTTTTGGTACACCGATAATCAGCAAGGCTAGAGTTTCACACGCGCGGTTACCACGCTGAATGAATATGCTACCCTCAGTTTTGTTAGAGACTTTGATTGCAACGAAGCATTTTAGTTGGCTGTCTTTATAGCAGATACAAAACACCTGTCATTGCTTTTATATATATTATATCATAAAGTCTATGTTGCGTTTTGTTTTTGTTTTTTTGTGTCAAAAATGATGTGTAAGACGGGGCTTTTTTTCTACATAGGTTGTTACGCGCCTGCATATCAAACTTGGTTATTTCAAAAATCATCAAAATGTTTGAAGGTACAAAAGGTATTAAAACTGAATATTTTTATGGTTGGAGGTGTTTCCCTGTAAAGGGCAGTGTTCGTTTGGTTATGACAAATATGCTGTCTGTTAATTATTATGTTTGCAAACACATCTTCATTTTGTGAATATTTTCAGATGAAATAAGACAACATGTTAAAGCCGTTTCAGACAACACCATCTTACTTAGAGTCTAGGCCAAACCATACAAGAGTGACCAACATTTATCTGCTACCTTATAGCTAATAGATCTCTTCCTTTCATCTTCTCTTAGGTCTACGCTTGCTTTACAGTGGTGATTTTGCTAGAACATTGTAACAAGGTGTAGATTTATGAGTGTCGAATTCTTATAATAGATCTGTTCTAAGACATGTACAGTGTATAATAGCATACCCCATGTTCTCTCTTGAATAAAAACAGTTCCCAAAATGGCCACCACATGTTTCTGAGAGTTGTTCCTACAGCCTGCCTCCTCTTTTCCACAATATACAGCAGTGATGATACCATGTCCAGGTTATGACTTTTCAGTGTGACAGCACTATAGAGTGGCCCTGTCATGGCTGCCATCATCTGTGACCACAGCTTTGTAGAGGATGTACAAACAAGCATTATGTAACAAGCTGATAACCATAAAAACAAAGATTTCCTCATCAGGATATTTCTGTAGTTAATAGATATGTACATTCACTACATTGAGGCAGTGGTGGGCATGAAAGTCTAGACAGGGATGTAGCATTAATCAAGGAAATATTTTGTTGACATGTTTACTTTGTCTGTCAGACCGTATGGAAGCGACAACCTGTTGACAGTTGTAAACAGTGTAACCTTCACAATATAACCTCTTCAATGCTAACACTCCATATTCATATCGACCTCTGCACTAATGTTATAATGTGCATGTTACTGTAAGCCATGCTGTCAACCATGGTTGTAAAATAGTATAATGGCCGCACCTTTCTAAATACATCATGTTTATCGTTATTTACCCAGAAATAGATAAGTTTTATTGACTTTCCACTGTATCATTTGGCTATGTGGCCATAAGTTGTCAGACAAAGTCAATATCATTAAGTACAAGTTGAGGCTGAATGAACGCAAACGACACGTCCGAATTTAAAAAAATTATTAATCGTTAGCCAGCGCATGTGTTACTGCAAAATTGTTCCTACTGCTGGTACATAATGGTTTCCAATTGACTTAACTCTAAATGAAGTCTTGTGAAATCTAAACCTGTTACCGTACTCGCCGTAATTAGCACCCCATAAAATGTGATTGCAAAAGTTGTTAAACTTAAACCTTTTGTTATTCTGTGCAAGTTGCAACTGCCATGTTGCTTCAACTCTTTGTAGCTCACCTGGCCCGATGGGTCATGGGCATGAAACTTTAGACAGGGACGTAGCGTTACGTCCGTCGTCCGTCTTCGTCCGTCCGTCGTCAACCTTTTAGTTTAAACAACTTCTTCTGAATAACAAAAAGACCCAGGCTGATGATATTTGGCCAGTAGCATGCTGGGATGAAGAGTTACCAAGCTTGTTCCAATGAATGACCTTTGCCCATTTTCAAGGTCACATGGGTTAAATATGTTCAAATATTTAAACAACTTCTTCTGAATAACCAGAAGGCCCAGGATGATGATATTTGGTCAATAACATGAAGGGGAAAAGCACTACCAAGTGTGTTCAAATGAATTTTCGAGGTCACAGGGGGGTCAAATATGTTTAAACTTTTAAACAACTTCTTTTAGATAACCAAGAGGCCTTGGGTGTTGATACATGGCCAGTATCATGCATGGATAAAGAGCTAACAAGTTTGTTCAAATAAATGACCTTCGCCCATATTCAAGGTCAAATTGCAGGGATCAATTGTCGTAAAAACCTTTTAACAACTTTTTCTGAATTACCAAAAGCTGCAGGGTGATGGTATTTGGCCAGTTGCATGCATTGTCTTAAAAACCTTGAAACGACTTTCTTCTGTATAACCAAACTTTCCAGGGTGATGATATTTGGCCAGTAGCATGGGGGATGAATGGCTACGAAGTTTGTTCAAATTGTATGACCTTCGCCAATATTCAAGGTTACAGGGANCTCTTGTTCATATGTATATTAGTTAAAGTACATTTAGCTCTTTCAAGGAATTGCCATCTTACAAAGGCGTAAAGCCATGTTTACCTTCGATATCCTAATTCCAGCCTTCTTTTTTAGCCTTCCTACTGATACTAACTGCTCGTTGCTTGCGTGCCTGCAGGTCCCGGAGTGTAACCAGTCTGGTTGTATGGTTTCCAGGGGATATCCGTATCTTTTTGTGCACCTGTAATAAACGATGANGATGTTGAAATCTTTAAAAACCACATTGATATATAATCTTAAATCTTGAAACAACTTCTTCTGAATAACCGAAATGCACAGCATGGTATTATTTAGCCAATAACATGCTGGGATGAAGGGCTACCACGTTTGTTCAAATGAATGACATTGACCTTTATTGAAGGTCACAGGAATAAAATATGTTCAAATTTTTTTAAAGACTTCTAAATAAACAAAAATCCCAGGATAATGATATCTGGCCAGTAGCATGCTAGGATGAAGGGCTACACATTTTGAAAACAGGATATTAATTTTGCTGGCTCTATGCATCCATCTGTCCATCTCGCACACTTTTCTTTTCATGTGATGATTATATAAAATTGTCCTAAAATTATCCAATGTAAACTAAACTCAGTATATATATGCACCCACAATGAAATCACTCCAACAGACTCCTGCAACCAATGTTTAACTTTATCTTAACAATAGTTTGTACTAGCACAGATTTGTTAGGTGTTTTAAAACGGGACCCTAACCAGTGATTTTCTTACTTCCTTTCGAAAGGCCTGAGCTTTTGCCTGTTGATTTGGAAAAATATCACCCACAAAAATCATGATTTTGTGAAATAAAGTGATTTTTTGCATTGATATTTAGACAAAACAACAAACACTAATTGGGAGAATGGGCCCTAAAAAAGGCCGTATATAAAGGCCCCAAATTAACCTTAAAAAAATCACTGCTAACTTCGAATTGGCAAATTTTGTTGCTATTTTGCATTTGTATAATTCCAAACGTATCAAAGCAGATCTACATATTTCATTTGAAATTAAATCGATTACATAATTATGCAACATTTCTATATTAATCCTGTAATAATATATATGCTTGACAAACCCTTAATTTTCAACTTTGGAAATCTTGGCGCCTACTGGTTAAAACGTCTGACATTCTGCTACCACTAGCTAGCCCTTCACCACTGACTCGCAGGATTGACACCTACAGTGTACGTGGTGCAGTCGCCAGGTACTGGCCATAGGTCACTAATTTTTCCCCAGTAACTCCCATCTTTTCTCCACTACTAAAACCTTGCACGTCCTTAAATGACCATAGCTGTTTATAGCATATAAAACATAAACAAACCAACCCTAACCTCTCATATTTAGGATATATATCTACACAATTTTACACATTGGGAAACTGTATTTTGAAATTGGAATAATAGCAGTACTGTAAGAATTAAAGTAAATGCCAGTCACTTAATTAACCATGCATGCTTAATTACCAACACCACGTAACCATGTTTTTTATGCCATGAATTACAGCCACCAATGGCCTTGTACTTTCATAAAAATAATATGAAATAGGCACTGCCTATAAGTGAGCGCACATACATGTAGTTCAGTAACCTTTGTGACGAAAGTGTAGATCTCGGGCGCCTAGGGTAACAAAACGAACAGAATTCCTCTTTAGGACATACGTGCGCTGAATATTCTTCCATGAAAAAGAAATGAATGGTAGTTTAAAAATAATATATTTTAATTAAGAAAACCTGTCAGATATTCCATGTAGGCCTTTTTGTTCTTACTTATTTACTATTAACACCCTTGTCAATATATTGCCTGATTCCTTTAGGGCACAATTTTTTCAAGATAAAATGAAAGAAATGTGTTCTACTGTGCATAGAAAATATTAATTAACAAGGCAAAGTATTGGAAGGCAATCCAAAGACCCCCATGGCCACCAGTAAGAATTTTTATACACAAACAGTACACTTATGTCAGGAAGCATAAAGGTCACAGTGAGGTCATAATGACCTACTTCACTCCGCCATCCCAAGATGTCCTTGTTCACCAATTCTGGTTACTCCAGGTGAAAAACCATATACCACGTACACATATTTTCAAAAGTAAAGGTCAAAGGTCAAGTCATACGTCACAATGATTTAAATCTTGCACTATTCACTCCACCATCGAAAGATGTCCTTGTGAAATAGTAAAGAAGATATGACCCAGTCCAATTTTTTCAAAAGTTGAGGTCAAATGTCAAATCATATAGGACACAGTGAGGTCAGTTCATGAAAATCTACATGTTTGCCTAAATTGCCAAGCCCAATACCCCAGGCTATTAAAAAATGTCCATGTTTACTTTGAAACATAAGTTGGTCTTGTATTTGTTTTTTCAAAACAACCTTCCAACTATATTTCACTAATTATTATGTTGTGTATCTCGGCCATGTATGACTTCTTGAAGAGGCTAGCATGATTGTACTCCTGGGTGGTACCAGACCTGCGGAAAACTTTGGTAGCTCTCTATGGATTGCCAGTAGGTGTTTTTCATTATAGGACACCGATTTCAACCATTTCAATGTTATAAGGTCACCATGCTGGAGTGACAGAACCCTAGGAGCAATCACAGTTAGTACGAGTCTATAATCTTTTCATAACCTGCAAAGAGCATGGTAATTTCTAAGTACACACAGACAAAAAATAAAGAACTGATCATGTTGTTACAACATCTCTCATTTACAAGCTTTACCTGGTCAATAGGTGAAATATCTGGATCTTATGTTATACAAGAGATACATGGACCTGAGTTGTAATGCAATTATGTTATTTGTTGTAGTGATGTGAAAATCAAACAAAAACAGAACAAAAGTTCATTTAATCCAAAAAAGGCTTTTTGAATTCCTTGAGAGAAATTCATGTTGGGAGTGACCAACATATATAATTGAAATATCATTTTTGGTGGGTACATAATTGTCTGACATACGCTAATATTGCTGACAATTTTCAGGAAAATGATATACATGTAGTGGAGGAATGAACGACACAGGAGTAATGAAATAACAATTTCAGATATAGCGACTTAGGACCTTTCCATCCATGAAGAGTGTTTGATTCTAGCATATCTGGATCTTAAGAAGAAGATTGTTGAAATTTCAGCCAATTTGCCCTCTTTGGTCCCTCCCTTCAGGCACTAGGGAAGGTTCAGGATCTTAATTTTCATAGCATCGAAATTCAGTCACATGATGGTCATTCCAACCAACTTTGAATTTGTACCCAAAAGTGTTATTTCCCCATATAAACTACAGTAGGGCCAAAAACAAGATTTACATATGCTTCGGGTAATCTGATCATGACCTACCTCAAATTTTTCCTGTGGACCTTAGGGAACATTTTATCACCTACTTTGAATCCATGAAGATCATTTCACTGTTATGGTCATGGGATCCTGACCACATTCTTGACAGAATAATAACAATTGAAATGCATAGAAATTCCTTTTTCTTACATTTGTTATTACCCTGTAAGTATATATTGATCCATATTATTATTTTTTAAATCAAATAAAATTGCCTACTTACTGACCAAGCCTATTTTTCTCTGGAATGTTGCCTGAAAAACATTTTTGTTTTGGTTTAGCCTAAATATTAATCCTTTCTCAAGGAGGAATGAATGATCCAGAGGTAGCAAAATATTCATATATTTGAAATAGGCCTGCAGGACCTTTCTGTCTATGATTTTAGCATCTCTGTACCTGAATAAGAAGACTGTTGAAAATTTAGTCTATTTGACCTCTTTTGGGCTCAAACTCCTGGCAGATTAGATCCACATATAATTCATAAATTTGACTTGCATTTGACCATGGAACTTTCCTTCAAAAATTAACTGAAGTGATTACTATGACGGACAAAAGGCATTCACAAGAGGTCAACACCAAGACTTTGATAGCTAAATAAAATAAGTTTTCTAGGTTAAGTTCACAAATCATAAATGTAATACCCACTGCCTACCAAGATGTTCGAATGTCATGTTGTTGTATGAATGCAGTAAAGAACAAATCAACAAGGTTACATATATTTATATAAAATGTACCAAGTAATGGGAAATGAGTTATATATAACTAGTTGTTTGTGTTTATATATGTTTTGCAGTATTTACATAATTTCAAGCTGTACTATTATTTCCACCAGGATTTGAACCTGGGTCTCCCACCACAGAGTGGCGAGTGTGATGACCACTACACTATAGAAATATCTTTAGCACAACTGACCTTTTCTTTCAAGTTTTATTCCCATTTTTGTATATATATATTTTTTTTACATGTTTTTGCCTTTGCACTTATATTTACGTTCTCCTCTGCTTTTCTTATCAAATTGGGAATTGACATACCAATGTAGCGGAACTGGACTGGGTAGATTGTCGGCGAACAGATAGCTCAATTGGTAGAGTGTCCAACTAGAGTTCGGAAGGTCTGGCCGGGGATTTTTCATCTCCCTTTACACCGGTATATATGTCAGCTTCACAAAATATATTATATATACACCAATCATCGGGAAAACAAACCCAAATGGTAAATAAACTAGTACGATATGTACTGGCAAAAATTAGGTTAAACGGGCAGGTAAAACCTCCCGACAAAAATTGTTAAAACGCATAAAGCTAACAATGTGGATATCACCATCGGTCCAACGCTTGAAGACACGTGGCATATAAGGGAAGAGGTATGAAAATAGGATAGATTGATCAAAGTATGCTAACAATTCAGGACAGCTAGAAAACAAATGAAGTTGAATAGTAGAGTTAATATAGGATAGGTAAAAATTGGAAAGAAAAGAAAGGTGACAATGCTTAACACGCCAGCAAGCAGGCCTGTCGTCGCAGTGGGATAATACCTGATACTATACAATAGTCATATCGTACAGACAAAATCGCGTGAAAATATTCACATAGATCGTGATAAAACGAGGCAAAGTAACGAAAAATTTGATATTTCATAAACATAAAAAACAAAGAAACATTTACAATACTGACTGAGAACACCTTATAGGCTTGTGAAAAATCAAAGTCCAGGAACGCGCGAGTTCTCCATCTGACCGGTCAAACTGGCTTTCGGTGGTCACCTCCGTGTTGTCATCGGGAGTCCGTTGCCCTGGAACCAGGTCTCCGTTAGAGATCTCCAGAGGGGAAATATTGGAGTGCCGTCCCTTCTTTGCTAGTTGAAACCCAGCGTCGGTACTCGCTCGCTTGGTCGTGTGCGTTGCCTGCTTCCCATTTTCACCACTCCCTCCGGTTGAGGGGCTCGTGGCTTCTAATATCGGTACTGCCGTTATAATCGTAGGGATCTTATCCGGTGTCGGCTCTTCCCGTGTCGGAACGTTTGCTGATAATACAGAGGCCGCTGTATGGGCGACTTTGGAAGCATAGGACGGTATCGTCGTATTTTCCGGTTTACCTGGACATTGAGACCGAACATGTCCTATTTGCTTACATCGGAGACAAATAGGCGGACGACCTGGCTCCATAATGAGTGCCGATTTACCAAACAACATAGTTCTATGAGGGATCCTATCCTGACCACCTTCCCTGATAACCAAGTTGAAAATCCTTGTACCCGTCTCTAATGTCACACCACCAACGGAAGTCGTCTCACGGCTAATATTTACCACAGTTCCATAAAAACCATGAAAATGGCTGGCAATGGCATCGTCTGCTACCCATGAAGGTAGCCATTGAACCCGTATGGTTAACGCCGCCGGTCACAGCACTCGGGATGAAGAGTGAAGTATTGGTAGGCAATATCTCCATGCTCCACAATCGAATTGGCTAAGTTTTCGGTCGCCAACGTCGCAAACCAGGTACTCGGTGCTTCACACCTGACAATGGACTGGATCTCCGTCCCATGAAGGCCGCTCTCAGTCAGAGCCTTTACAATATCGAACCGAGTAACGGTGTTCTTTCGTGTTCCGGTGACTTGGAAACGGACAGATCTTCTCAAAACATCAAAGTCTATGTGCTTGTCAGCCATACTTGCCAAGAATAGGGAAACAACCAAACACGGTAGCCCCTGTACCAGGTGAGTATGCTAGCTTTGGAGACGACATCATGTTATAGATTTGCAATCATCCTAATTATCTAATAAAACAGGTTTATCCTTAACCAAATCCAACCAAAAATCTTTAACAGAAATCGCCCTATCTTGTAATACACTATTATTTAATTTCCAATAAGATGGACCAAATATAGCCTCTGAGAATAATTTCATTTTCAACAATACAAAATCATGATCTGAACTCCCTGTCGGGAAAACCTACTGCGTAGTAGATAATCTTTTAAAAAAACAAGAAATATAAAATCTGTACAAGCATCTATAAATTTAAAATCATGACAAATATTCTTTAATAACTTCATACAGGCTAAACCTTCTTGGGATTACCACCAATTTTATCTATAGAAACATTTTCTACACAGTTAAGGTCGCCAGCAAAAATGACTGGTCTCCTACATGACTTGAAAAAAAACCTCTCCGCTCCACATCTCTGTTAGGAGCATATACATTAACGATTATCACCGTCTAGATATTTGAAATCAACATGCATAACCCTACCATCCCTATCAATATCAAAAATTTTGTAACCCGACATCAATTAAAAAAAATATACCGCTGTATCTCTGCTATTAAAGGTACCGAAATTCCAAATGGCTTTATTACATTTACATATTTTTCAATCTGTCGACCAACCTTCAGATTAGAAACATGGGTTTATTATAATAAAACAATATGTATACTATGGTAACGCACAAAATCACAAAGTTCATATTGTTTAGAACGTGTCAAAAATCCATTATCATATCATATGAATTGATTGAAACATATTGTATTCGTTCAATCTAACAAATGGGATTAGGCACAAGTTATCACAACTTAGAAACGCCTTCTCCCAAAATTACATTGTACATATTAACATATCTACAATATAATACACTTTCATCAAATTAAGTTTTCTAAATGTATATATCTAAGAAGAGGGGAGTTCAAAAAAAACAGAATAGAAATTGGATGTAGTAAAGCCAGGGGAGAAGCAAAAAGGAGGGGAGGAGGGGGGGGGGGGGGACATGTATTAAAGAAAAATATTCACAAGGGACCTTAAAACCGACTACTGCTTTTAATAAAAGTCTGAACTGATTTAAAAATACTTCCGTTTTGCTCATCCGACAGGTTTTGAGAACCACAAAGAATAACATTGATTGTGACGCTAAAATACTGAGAAAAACTATCGAATAAAAGCTCACGTTGTTTTCTATACAATACACAATCCAAAAAATAATGCACTACATTTTCGCAGTTGTTTCCACATGCACAATATGGATCATTAATAATATTAACTCGAAACAAATCATATTTTAACTTACTACAAGCATGTCGCCACCTTGTAGGTAAAACATCTAACTTTCTATTTCCCACATAATAATAAATAGGCAATACATCAGGGTTACCGCGTTGAATTTCAGATTTAAAACGGTTGATGGATGGCTGCTCTCTGACATTGATTGGTAATTATTCCATAATCTAACAGAAGACGGAATGAAAGATTCATAAGAAATAGATAATCGAAAATTCGGAACAGTGTAGTTTTCATTATTTCTAACGTTGTACATATAACGTTCCTCTGTTCTTGGAGGAGGAAGATTACTTAAATAGGAGGGAGTTAGATTATTATGAAGTTTATACATAAATTAAAGTTTCTTAAGTTTCCTTCTTTCTGATAATGGTCGAAGTTGGGATTCTTCATATAAAGATTGTTAACTTGCGAAAGAAGGCATGCCGGTGATTACTCTTGTGGCCTCAAGTTGAACTTGCTCCAGCTTGTTTACGTCTGTCAGAGAACAACTATCCCATACCTCACATGCATATTCTAATACAGGCAACACAAATACTTTGAATATCTAAACAAGATGACGAAGAATGCATCAAAGAAGTATCATCAGCAAATAAACGTCAAATACTATTCAAATTATCAACAATATCATTTATATGTATTAAAAACAAAAGTGGCCCCAACACACTTCCATGTAGAACACCTGCATTTATTGAGCCTGGATCAGAATACACATTTTTAACTAAAACTTGTTGCTGCCGTCCTAATATGTAATTTTTTAACCAATTTAATAGACCACCTCTCATACCATATGCTTCTAATTTAATTAATAAACCCCTAACCATACACGGTCAAATGCTTTTGATATATCACAAAAAATAAGGCAGGTTTGGTTTTTATCTTCAAGATAATAACATATATTATGGTATATTTCTATTAATTGATGACATAAAACCAGATTGTTTTTCATAAAATAAGGAGTTATCAAGAAAAATATATAAATATACTTAAACGCTACTCTTTCGAAAACTTTACCGATACAGGATAATAAGTAGTTGGGCGATAATTGGACACCAAATGTCTGTCCCCTTTTTTAAATAAGGATAGAACAACTCCCTTTTTCCAAATTTCAGGGAAAACATTTTTGTTTAATGACATATTAAAAAGAATTGTCAAGGGCTTATATACGGAACTTGCTGTGAATTTTAACATGTGATGGCTTCAACTATCGTGACCAGATGCTTTTCCTCATTTGAGAATTTTCAAGATATCACAAACTTCATCAAACCTGATAACAAGAGAATCAAAGTAAGAATTAGTTATATAGTTAAAAGTGGGTAATGGAATGGTCTTATCATTTACAGTCGAAATCGAGCAAAAATAATTATTCAATATATTAGACTTTTCGGCATCGCCAAGTTCAACATTTCCATTATTAGGATTTATTAGTGGTGGAATAACTTCCTATGAACCTGATTGCTTCAATAGTTTACGAACAAGTCTCCAATAGGATTTAGGGTTACTGGTATAAAGTTTATCAATAATATCACCAACGTTATCACAAAATAATTCCCTCGCTTTTTCATGTTGTTAACCTTATTTCTTTGCTTTTTATATTTTACTAGATTGGAAGTGGACTTAACACGTTTAAATTCTTTGTGAAGTCGGTCTCGTAGCCGCATAGCTTTTCTGAGCTCAGAATTCATCCAAAGTGTATCGTGTGGTCTGATGGGACCATTTTTTGAGGATACATTCTGCAGCAAAAGATAAAAACTGCTCGGTAAATTTAACACTGGCAATATCAACAGAATCAAAATTTTGACAAATGCAGTCCAATCAAAATCATCCATCAAAAAGTTTAACTTATTAAAATCAGCATGTTTGTATGACCAATCTTCAGGAGTATAAGTACGAGATAGGTTTACTGGTACAGACAACATACTACACATAGGTCATGGTCGCTAATGGTACGGTCTATCGTAATGACATGTGAATCATTACATTTAGAAATATCACTTGATAAAATTGGATCGAGAAAACTATGTCTTGTCATTCAATGTCTGGTTGGTTCATTAATAACATTTGTCAACTCTAGTTCCAACATAATTTCAGTGAGGGAGAGGGGGACAGCAATACAGATTCAGGGGACTCCTCCGACGACTACCAGAGGCATCGTCAAAGGAGTAGGAGTCCTCAGCGACATAAGATGCCCACTTACTCGGGTAAAGAGCGCTGGGAGCCATTCGCTCTTAAATTCACCAGGATAATAAAAGACAATAGATGGTCGGACCGTAAGACCAAACAACGGGTTTTCGATTGTCTGGTGGGTGATGCGTTGGAGTACGCAGATAAACTCCCACGAACTCTTGGGTTCGCAAAACTCAAGAAAAGGTGAAGGAACGGTTTAGCGACAAGGACGTCCCAGTAGTGGCCCGCAGGGAGCTAAACTTCACTAGACAAGAGGAGAGTGAGAGTTTGGCAGAATTTGCTCAGCGGATTCAAACCATTACGGGGGATGGCTTTGCCCACGCAGACACCACCACCAGGAACCAGATCGCTACAGAGGCATTCCCATGTGGTCCTGCACTCCGCACATCTAAACCCGAGATCACAGCTGTTGACCTTAAAACTGTCTTGAACAATTGATGTATGAAATTTAGAAATGAACTTTCAAGAAATATAGTTGACAACTTAAGAAACAATTGCTTTCATTGACATAGCCAAGATTACATCTTGTGTGGGATTCCTCTCATATATCACACAAGATTTGATATCAAAATTTGGACACGGTAAAATCGAGTGAAATTAACAAATATCAAGTTACACATTATAACTTTATTTTATTTTATTGACATTGAGGAGCATAAGCATTGATAAAAGTACAATTTATACCAGGGATGTTACATTTCTTTTACTGCTTAACATTTGCGTTGACTTTTAATTCACTGGACAAAAACTAGTACACCGCCATGACCAGTAATTCTATCTTTTAAAAAGATATGTTTTTCAATTTTGCTCTCAGCACCCATAGTGTTATATATTGATCAAAACAAACGTAGAGTCCAACATTAATGCCTTTAGTCAGTAGGGGCTATTCAATCACATTCATCAGGCTTTCAATAATCATCAATAATCACAGATTCAATCTGTTCCACTCCCAAGTAAAGATCACCGACTTCTCCATTTTGCAAGGAAAGTATTTGAACTATTCGCTGTTGGAAGGATCTGTGGACTCGGCTGTCATGAGCCTGAGTGAAAATGATTTAGTCAGAGGTTCCTCCTATATACGGTAACTGATAGACTTAAAAATGTCATGTCACTCTTGGTACAGTTCTTGCGCCATTTGAAAAAGCCCATGAAGTCCTCAAAGGTATGAGAGAAGGGGTTCAGTTCCTATTTCTCATCCTCCTTCCTCCCATCAATAACCATCCATGTCTGTTGTAATGTTGATTGTTTTTTCCCCTCAAATAGAATATAGTCACCAAATAATTTCTGCACCAGCAATAATAATGTTTAGAGACAATGTTCAAAAGAAATAGGAGGCATAGCAGTATGATGAGCTTGTACAGTGAGAAATAAGGCATTACAGCTTAGGAATTCATTAAAATGGTTCACAAACATTTCAGTAAGTCAATCTCTTTGGTAGCAGAACTAAATATAAACAAAATGTACATGGGGGCTTAACACACTTTAACTGGTTTTTTAGATGGTAAAACATGTGTACATAAAAAGGTACCAGTAAAAACAAAACAAAATTGTCTCTCTTTTAATATATTAGCCTTCGAATTGAAAAGCCTGATAAAGTTGAAACAGTACTCTTGTGGAAAAAGAAGGAAATATTTTCTTGAACCACAGTAAAAAAATAGGACAGTTTAAACACACGCATCTAGATATACACGGTTTTCATTAATACAAAAGATGAAGCAGAACATCACTATCCCCTTGCTGTTTACAGAAAAAAATTAATTAACCAGGAAACATGGAGATGTCCATTGCACTCCTTTGTTTTGCTTACAGTGTGCAAATATGCCTACTATGAGCTAATAAGCTTTCCATGTGATGGCTTTGTTTTTTATGTGCTGTACTCAAATGTGCTTAATGTGCTTAAATTACCAAGTGCTGATGTGCTTACCGTGTGCAATGTGCCTTTTATGTGCAAAATGCTTTCCAAGTGATAAACTCTTTTTCTTTGTTAACAGTACAGTACATGTATGTATATTTTTATTTTTTTCATGTTATACTGTTTTGGTTTCTATTATTATACTCATGTTTTGTTCAAATACAAGCTCTTTGTAGCTAATTGCAAAATTGACATAAAATAAATATTGTTGTATCTTGTAAGTGCTTAAGGATTTTAACTGTAGTTTTTGGGACTATATAGAAAAACTTTTCCCCAGTATGAGATTTGTCATAAACCAAGTTATGTTCAGGTTTCAGACAGAAGATACTTTAAAATTGTACAACTCAGAAAAGGTTAAAAAAATATTATATTTCTATTTTTTCTGCGAAGAATTATTCTATCTCTCAAGTTATAAATGATTCCTGTGTGACCTAGTAATGATCATTAAATAAGGCCAATTAAAACAAATATTGTGTTTCTGCTAACCCCACAGATACTGGACACACTAATAGTAATATGATGTGTATAAACTATCACACATAACTTATTGGTGTGTCTGGCACCTGTGGCTAACCCGACCTATCCTAGATTTGTGTGCCTACAATACCCTAAGTTTGTATATGCACTATGAAAGTCAGAACTCCTGCTTTATATAAGCACAGTAAAGATATTTTTCAAATTAAAAAAAAAATGCCTGGCTAATATTTACCTATTCTAATTATTTTCTGCGGATGATATTAGAAAAACACAAAGTAGTTGTTTTGGCCTCAATGTGTCTGTCATTTCATAATATTTAGAACTACTCTACTTTTTTTTAAGTTCCAAAACATCAAGTAGTATAACAATTGAAACTGAAATGACAGCCAACATCACAATGAATCTAATAATACAATGTTTATAACTGAATCAGAAGAAATGTAAGGCCAAATTAATATCCTCACAAACAATGTGAAATCAGTTCGCAACTGAGCCTAGTTCGAAAATTTTGTCGGGAGCTCCTTGTGACGCTGTCATTTTGTTTGTTTTTGCATAATCACTGCTATACATACCGTTGAAGCACCTTCCTTTTTGTCATCGCCGCTGACAACATGCGTCATGCTTGGCCACAAATCACCGAAATCGGGATCCAGATCCTTATTTATGAATCAGTTGTAGGTAAACTTTGCCGAAATGTATCCATATTGTTCAATGTCAATGCTGCTTAAACAACCTGCCTTACATAAAGACAACAATCGCCTGCATGTTCGTCTTTTCCACTGCGCGTTGCGAACGATACCTAGGCCTAACACAAAATGAAAGTAAAATGTGCGCATGTCTAAGGCTTAATGGAAGGGAGATCTTCATCTTCATCTTCCTCTCTTAGACTTCCTCCGTCGATACCGACGATTACGGAAGTAGGGTCGTTGTGCTATTGTGTGTTAATTATGTACCGTGATGATTTTGTTGATTTTTTTGTTATTTGCTATAGGATAAAAACAGTCACTCGTCTTCTTCCCGTAGTTCATGTCTGAAATCATTCCGAAGGCGAAATAGATTTATCTTCATCAAGTATTAATTTGTTGTTGTTATTGTGTATAATGAAAAAGATCTTCCTGTTATATGGTAATACATGACGAATAAATGAAATACACAAAACACACCAACAGACATTCAAAATGTAGGCTTATCGGCGCATATTTTTCGTTTCTGGCCGAGTTGTTAACGAGCATGCGTTTGTGACACCTCATCTTTATCTTAGGATGAAAATGGAACAAAATGGTAATACTGCGAAGGAAAAAAAAGTTTCAGGTTAGAATACAAATATGGTACTAGAGTAGGCCAGGGGCTAGTACTAATATAATACCCGGCCGGGCGATCCCATGCCTTTTTAGTTGAGCAAGCCTGGTGTGAATCACACGGGGCGATTTCAGAATTAATTGACAGGATCCACATCCACTATATTAGGTTTGTAATATGAACTTTTTATGTTGATCTCCTACATAATTTGAAGTTATACCCTGCTTATATGTCGTGAAACTATCAAGTTTACGTAGCAAGTGCAATCGAAATTTGATTTGACTGCCATGTTGGAAACTTCGTCCGTCTTCCGATAGGGCCTGGCATATACGTTAGGTCGTACATCTAAATATGGGTGTCATGACCAAATATGAAAATAGTAGTTAAACATGACGGCATCAGTAGTAATACTATCTTTGGCCATATAAGGAAACGGATAATTGAAATAACATCACGCGTGATCTAACATGGCGGTCGTTTCTATTTTAAGAGTTTTGAAGGATTTGTTATTTCAACGAATATGTAATATTTTGATAACATTATACTCATATGAGGCGTGAATCTTATATGTTAATTATTATTACAGATTAGCACTTTTGATTTTGCTCAGTTAATTGGAACAGAACCGCTTCATAGCTCTGACCACACAATATGTAAATGTAGGCCGGGACGTAAATACAAGAGTCACACATTTAAGCCAATCAGAGAACAGTATTTCCGTGAGACCGCTTAATCTAGCGACAGTTCCAAGAGTAAATATACAGTGTATTTTTCATAAGAATACGAGTTGTAGAAGGATACTCAGTTCTAACTAAGAATACGATTAGATCTAATTACTTAAGAGTGAACTTGAGTCCGTGGTAATGGATTTTATTTGCAGTTTGCTTAGTATTACTGGTAAATGACATATGTCTCGTTTATGAATATCTGAGCTCATTAACTGAATTATTTTACAGGAAGTTGCGTGAAGCATGCATGACCTAGTCTACTTGCACTTCCCGATTGAAATAAACAGGGTGTATTTTCAAGAAGAATACGACGTTGTAATAAGATCACATGTTCTACCAAGGAAATGAATTATATTTACAAGCCATTCAAGTGAATTTGAGTCCAAAGTACATAAGTGCATAATAAAGACAGTAGATCCGGCATATGATTCAATTTAGTACCATCTGCTGTCACTAGAGGGGGCATGGGTGGAGATGACATTTATGAATATCTTGAGCTCATTACTGAAGTAATACCAAAAGCTTGCGGCTAACGCTTAGCTAAAAAATCTTATAACGGTTGCAACTATTTATTAGAGAACCATCCAATGTCCTTGCCCACCTTCTAAGGGAATTAGAAAGAACATACCGGAACTAGGGCTGAAACTGCTTATTTCTCCTGAACGTAAATACACGTCAACCTGCCGACATGACATAGGCCCATAATACACAGACAGAGAGACAGACAAAAAGACCAGCATAGATATATCGACCGACGGACACATACCGTCACGATATAGCAGGTAAAGTCAAGTTTCACTGTTATGTACACAAAAAACGCACGTAATGTTTTACCTGTAGCTGGGCACTATACTCAGATTAAAAGAATAAAAACGCACAGACATGCAGACACGGACAGACACGGACACACAACACACACAGTCAGACACGGACACACAACACACACAGACAGACACACAAACGAACGACAGACGGACATAGACAGATAGGCGGGCACAACCAGTAGGGGAGTAATAATATTGTGATTGAAGCATTTTGTTCTTATATTTTTTTATTTTTTCCCCTTTCGTAGCACTAGTAATGGGGTTTAAAAAGTAAAGAACACAATACATTAATTTGTTAAACACAATTACATCACTTTGATAGTATTTCATGACACCAAGCTAGGCTTGTTTAACACAGCCAGACACACACACGGACAACAGACGGGGTTATAGTGGTAATGGGATTAAAAAACACAATACACATTTCTTTACCAGAATTTCAGTCTCACCAAGCGAGGCTTGTTTAATGTGAATTAATTTGAAGCAGTAAAATATTGTGTAATATTGAAAAAAGGTTAAAGTATAACTGGTCATGGCTGAATACGACCATGATATAGGTATGGATGTCTGTTATGAACAGTGCGCACAAGAAATATAAATGCAAAGTAGGTAAAACTCTGTTGTCGTCATGGATAAAGGACTCGTTGAAATTAAGAAAATGTTGTCTGTATTTGCGAAATATTTTGTGAATATGAAAAAGTTGGGCGTAACTCACAATGGGGAAATTACCCTGTACTTTTTGTTACAGCCTTTATAAAGAAGCAATTTACACTTGGCTGCAGAAATTGTATACAAAATGTTGGCAATGTCTAAAGTAAAGGACCTGTTACTTGTTATTTAGATTAGCAATAAGTGGCGGGAGGAGCAAAGGCTGCGGAGTTGTTCCGAGATTAAATTCCAAAGAAAGAGGTTTGCTGATCAAGTCCTTTATAATGGCGAGGCATTTTGGCGACACTTTCAATCGTGCTGCAAGTCGGGACCTTCATAAAAATATTCACGCAAGTCTTAAGTACTGGACAATTTCTGGAAAAGGCTGCCAAATATCGGCAGGGGTAATGCCATTCCATACATGTACATTACCCTAAATGCTGAACGTCAAGCAGGGAATAGCAACTTCCATTTTAAGGACTTCAGTTTGTCTCAGCTTGGGAACAGAACCCATTGCCTTCCTCACCTGGGCAAATTAAGTAAATTAAGTAAAGAAATATTTAATTACACTATTAAATGCCGTACATAAGAAGGTTATAAACAGAAAATTTATACGGTTTTCCCATTTAACTTCATATACAAATATCTCAATTGTATTGCAAAAAAGTCGGTATTTTCATTCAACGTCAACGTTTTTCATTATGCTTACGGTCACAAGTGGGCCTTGTGGTGTCTTTGTCATTACCCCGATTCCAACTTTAGGAACTTGATATTACTTAGATTGACCTAAATTTACATGGCAGTTTTCGTCAATGAAGCAGAAGATGCCTACCTTTCCGGACAGTTGCTTTTAATAGTTGCAATTAATAGTGAAATATCAGAAGCGATACATTTGATTAAAACGTTTGACTCGTCTCAATGGGTGAAGATATACGACATATTACATCTTCATCAGTTATAACGAAAGGTCCTGTATCTATTTCATTTTAATCAATCAGAACAATATTTTCTATTCGCTGCATTCAAACCCGCGGTTATTCTGGTCAGCTGCAGAGCAATAAACGGTAGAAGACTTGTTTTGTACACATTTGAGTATATTACTACATGATTGGTATAATTGTAAATTGTACAAGATAAAAAGCGGTGGATGGCGTTGAGGAGCTCATTCCAAATGGCGCAAGGCCTTGTTGTAAAGCGTGACGTCATTAAAATATAACGTCGAATATTACACTATTAAATGCCGTACATAAGGAGGTTATAAACAGAAAATTTAACGGTTTTCCCATTTAACTTCATATACAAATATCTCAATTGTATTGCAAAAAAATCGGTATTTTCATTCAACCTCTGCACTCGTGAAAATCGTGTTCCTGTGAGAAGTATTTAGTAGTTAACGGGAAAGCATTAGTATCCTGTTATCATCTTAAGATAAACTACAAATATGATAGCAGTCGAGCTCTTACGTATTTCTGCACATTCATACAGCTATTTACAGTAGTCGGCCTTCAGATATTACTTCACAGCCTCAAAGCAAAATATAAACATCAAACTCTAGATGTTCCTTTATATCATAAAAGCTAAACATTAGCAGTAGAGCTTTTTTGTCACGTGGTACACAAACAGATAATTCAGCTATATAAAATAGGGCTTGTCCTCAGTTCCCTCACTTTTTAAAATAGCATGTGGAGAATACTGTTGTTATAAGGATTATATTCTGTTTCTGAGTAGTATTGGCAGTATTGTCCTTCTATCTAAGCTGGAAGCTGATCACATTTGATTTAATAATACATCATATAAGATTTTCAGAGTTTTAATAACAAATGTTAGAATTTAAAACAATTCAATATTAATCATATTTATAGATTAATGCTTTAAATATATCTATTCTGTATTTTTTGTGCTGCTGATATGACATGATAAGATGAAATTTGTTATTTTATTTTGTAATAACTTTGTAATTTAAACATATTATTAAAAGAATAATGTAAATAGTTATGAAATAAAAATTGTCTTTATTATTGTAAACTTTAAGTAGGAAATTTATCTAAATTCCTAGATGTTAGAAGTATATTTTAACTATCATAACAATCACTTAATATCTATAATTATCAAAAGTATCATTTCCATCCTGGTGACCTAGAAGTGATCACGGCTTATGCTAATTAGTAGGATAATGATGAGTTTTACCATTATCTAAGCACACCTTGAGAACCGGACGATGGACTTTTTGGAGTACGCGAACGCAGCATCACATCTCTTACATCTGGGATAGATTACAACAAAAATGCGTGACATTTGACTGTCGATCTTTTGTGTATATTTGTGATCAACAGATCTTTTTTTTTTTTTTGCTTGGCTTTTTTATTTTGAAGCAACAATCCTAAATATTTTGCATTTCGGCATCATTTGTTTGTGATAAGATAATAAATAAAATTACTAGTGCCAATTGGAGGGTAAAACAATTCACAAATATGATTTAAAATGATGTCTTATCTGCAAAGCGTAGTTGTACTGTACACGCGTACAGGAATTTGATGACATGAACCCATAAATCAATATGTATGTTATTAAAATAATTCAATAAAATATTCCACCGATTTGAAAAATATTTCATTACTTAAGAAAGTGAAATCGAACGTGGATTCGACCTTGCACCGTTCACTTTTTCTGGTCAAAAGTAAACTAGGTTACACATTCGGCTACATCAAATATGGAAATATTATCTGTTTTAAACCGAGAAACACCTATCGCAGCTTTGAGAAACTTGATCAACTATGTTTTTCATTATTTTGATTTATTTTGAGCACTTTCCCAAACAGCCAAAGGAGGACCATTTCCCGTCGTACGATTTATTTTTGCATATTACATCACGGAATCAAAAAATGAATTCAAAAGTTTGTCCCCGGATGGGGAAGTGAAGAAAGTATTTGTTAAGTCTGGGAAACCCCATCACGTGCATGCATATAGTGAATATGGCTATATTTGCAGTATTATATCAACAATACCGAATATCTCAGCAGTTCCAAAATTCATATTATATTGGTTTGGTATCGATTTCATGCATTTTCGATACTAAAACTGATTTACTTATTGAATTTTTTTCCGTATTCAAAAATGCCGGTTTGGGTAAATTTGGGCAGTTTTCCGCCATAGCTCTTTAAATATATATGTTTTAACTTGTCTTGTATTAAATAAGTGTTCATATATTTGACTGTAAACTCTTACTATTTAGTTATTGTTATATTTGTATTGTACATCATGTATGTAATGATTGTATCATGTGTATATGCATAAATTAATTATAAATATTAACAGACTGATAAACAGACAAATAAGTGTTTATAATATTATTATATCAATTAGTGCCCCCCCCCCCCCNCCCCAATTAATTAAGTTATAAAATACATATCCAAAAGTTACCTTACATACCACATTCACAGAAAAGATACAAGTCAGACAGGTAACTTTCTTACAGGTAAGTTACCTGTGGGATAAGTATGAAACAGACTATAATTAGTTTGCCATTGTCTTCCTATATCAACACTTTTCTTTGTTCTTTAAAAAGTTGGGGAACTGAGAACACCCCTAAAATAGTCAGCGTTTAGCTATTTTTCCTGCAATGCTAAATATAGAAGTAGATCGTCGATATCACATGGTACACAAACAGCTAAATAAAGCTATGAATAGTTGTTTAAATAGAGGTGATATTCATTGCCATTCTTAGCTTTGCACAAAACACAAATATAGGGTAAACCAATGATTTTCTGCTGCCTCATAGCAGCATAAATATACTTCAGTAATTCTTATACATGTAAAATGCGTAGTTTTTACTGTGAAGAATAAGTCAAATGCTATGCAGGTACGGGTTTTTTTTGTTTTTGTTTTTACATATGCTGGATAAAAAAAGTAAAGTAGGTGCTGAATTTTTTTTACCAGTCAAGAATTATTATACGGACGAATATTTGGGTAATGCAAGCGGGTAGAATTCCAAATGTATGTTGGGTATTATTTTATCAAATGTCATACATTAAACTATCGTTATCTTAAATTGTTATAAATGAAGCATAAACGAATCTTGAAAAAGTGAAGTATCCCAGGCCGAAACTTTGTGATGAAATCTACATTTTGATATATATCACATATATTTTTTATTATCAAATGATGATATTGCTGCCTCGTGAACAGTATATTGAAATTTTTTGAAATTTCCTTAGGAGAAAAGAACTTTTTTTAATAAAAAATATCTGTCATGACTATCTTGCGTTGCACCTGGTTTTGTGTCCGTGTTCTACTGACGGTTGTCTCTATTTTTGTGTATCGGAATTCTCGATTCCAATTAGTGTTTTGCCATACTGATTTTGTCTTTGTGTGTTGATACTGTGGTCAATTATATTTTACTATTACTTTTCAAAACATGTCCAGATGGCATAAATTACAGCCGAATAAATTGCATTCGTTGCCCTTGTATTGTGGCATGCAGTTTCTCAAAGACACAATATTAAATCACCGGGAACAGAACGATACTGTATTGCGGTAAACTGCTAGCGCTAACCTATCCATGTATGTTCATAATTGCATGATATGACAACAAGGAATGTGATGTCCCATCGGGATTATGTTATTTTAGTTAAAAAACACGACAATGTACATTAACAAACCACGACTAGGTGTGTTTATAAACTACGACAATAATACTCGTTTATAATTAACGATTATAAAAATAGTTTTACAAACAGCTGCAAATGTTTCCGTCAGAACTACACAATACTCTCAAAATATCCACTTGTGAATGGGTTAGTGTCATTCTCTGATGTCTTTGTCTGGTTGACCCCCGTATGATAATGTTTCTACAGACACGTCGCCCGATTGGTGTGTAGTGCTCTCCGGTTGACGGAGATCCTGTTGGTTGACCTGTATTTCTATATGCTGCTGATAAGTGGCACTTCTCGGCTGAAATATTCCTTGTGCATCGTATGTCTGTGATTGACAAATATTTTGCATTGGTAGACGTCGACTGTTCACCCCTTGAGTGACGCTAATAAATTCTGGTTGATGATGGGGATAACAGGTGCTTACAGGCTGGTGATTTGCATTTTCTGATCGGTTATGGGCGTCTACTAGTTCATGTAGAGCATTTACTTGTTCTTGATTGGTGCTTCCTGGTCTTTGAGGAGAGTTTCCGAAATGATGTTTGACAATTCCTGGCTGGTGATTGGCATTTTCTGATTCATGACCGACGTTTTCTGGTTGAGGTTGAACTAGAACCGGTTGATGCCAGATGTGTCCTGGTTGATAAGTGACGTTTTCTGATTGATGATGGGCGTTTTCTGGTTGATGATGGGCGTTTCCTGGTTGATGAAGGGCGTTTCCTTGCTGATGATCGGTGTTTAATAGGTGATGATGGGCGTTTCCTATTTGATAATGGGCGTTTCTCGGTTGATGACAGACGTTCCCTTGTGTATATACCAGACACGACTCCACATGTTGAGGGCATTTTTCAGACTGGACACAAAGGGGACGATAGATGTCATGTTGCGATACCAATACTTGATGGCGGCCATTACCAGTAAATTGTCTTTCTTGTCGGATATCTAGTGAACAGTTAGATTGACGATCTGTATTGGTTAACGATTCATTACCGCGAGTGTTAGGTATACTCCGAGGATCTTTCTGGAGGCTCACAGATTTATCTATGTCCGTTATTGAAGCATGATGTAGAACCTTACTTTTATCTGCAACCAAAGTATCATTATCAGAGGATTGATTAATCCGTAACCGGGTGCTGTACGGTCGGTACGAGGTCATGTCCATGTTCTCAGTAGCCTTCCCAGCGATTTCGTCCTCGTAGGAATTGTGTTCACACGCAAACTCCGACTTGTCTGAATGTTCGTGGCCTGCACGTGCAGATCGACCTGTCTGCTGTAGAATCAGTTGCAATTTCTTTTCCTTTAGTTCAGAGGCGTAAAGTTTAACATAGCAAGTTTCGCCAAAGTTACCCTCTTCTCCGAGTGCTATCGCTTTTTCAATTTGAAATATTGCTGCCTCGATGTTGAGCATTGCTCCTTCATTTTGTGATTTGCGTCCCATGTCAGATATTTCTTGTTTAACACGACGGCTGTCCAGGTCATGGAGACGCGCCCTGGCAACGTAGTAAAACATTCTTCTCCTCGACTCTATTCCATCCCATATTTTGTCAATCTCTGCCATCAGTTGTCTGGCTTTGTAAACGTATTTTTGTCTGGCTACACAACGTGGTATAAGATCACATCTGTTGCTAATACCAAGGAGACAATACACCATCCGCAACAGAAACATGCGCTTCCAGAATATCCGAGTAACATCGTCTTCGTCCTCGAGGGCCTGGAGACTCATTCCTGCCAGCTTGATTATTGTATCACGCAGATCGTCCGTGGGGTTGTTCTCGAACTTGCATAGATAGTTAAAAACCTGAATGTACAACATGTTATCGAGCTGTACGCAGGCGCCAATATGATAAGAGGCCACCCGGGCGTCCGTTAGGAACTCCTCTCCTCTCTCTGTGTCTTCTGCTATGGCACACGCTATCGCCATTCTGGATCTGAAGGCAACTTCGGTAACATGAGTGTTTGACGTTTCTGGTATTAGGTCTTCTAGTTCTTTAAAAAGACCATGTGTAGGAAATTTCCTTACGTACAACATTGTGTGTGAGTCTATTTCCGCACAGAGGCAGGCTGCGTACTTATCAGCTATCAACATCTTTTTATCCAAATCCAACTCATGTACAAACTTGGCTCGGAACCGTTGTGACAATTCATGTAAGTTTTCCCGAGGATTCTTAAATGTGTTGTTATGAGTATTTATTTTTAAAGACACGAACAGTTCTTGTGCAAACTTGTGATTTGATCCTCGACAGTTTCCCCTTTGGAGCCTCACAACGTCGTTCAAATGACCTTTGATGCTTCGAATGTGAACAGACAGATCTAATGACAAGTCGGTATATCCTGTGGTATCTAGTATGCTCAAAAAGGAAGGGAAAGGACATAGTTTTGTAATAATCTGAATAACCTCTTTCCACACTTCCGCCCGATCCCCAAAACTCTTCCTGTCGACATCATATACACTCTTAAAAATTGAAGCATCAATGCGACCATGAGTACGTAATCCGTTTGTAACTGTGATGGGATCAACATTCTTTTGGAAATAGGATTTGTAATCCTGTAGCAACGCTATTTCGTCGGCATCCATTCTTCAACTGATGGACGACTTATTTGTTGAAAACGTTCATATGGACATGACATATGTAGCCAATTAGTCAAGGCAGCTTAATTCTGAAATAAGAGAAACATGATTTTGTATCAATGTTTGAAATGCTATTCAATATAAAAATAATTTAAGCCGTATCATAATATATACCTGACTAGATTAAAAGCATTGCACGGTCATTTGGAATTACCAATCGTAGATGTTTCGTCATTCATTTCGTTATGATATATAATCAATTATAATATAATTATAATATATTAAATAGCAATTCTAAACAAGCGATACCATCATCACACCGAGCAGAAGTCAATGTAGGAATTTTGTCTTGGGCTGATTTTATTCCTTTAAAATAAAGTTTGGTATTCTTGCATAAAGAATAATGTAGAATAATACCACTGGTGGACATATTCTTTTTAAGAAATACTATTGTTTCTTTAATGAAAAAGGAAAACACAAGAAATGGTTCAAAGGTCGAGAAAGATAACATATATATCACATAGGACATGTACACAACCAATCATAACACTTGGAAGGATGAGCGCACTTGTCAAACCAGTATATCTGAGAAAGTTTTCTCGATAATATAAAATAAATAATTTCATTATTTATTATATTCAATACTGTGCATGTGCAAAAAATTAAGTGACCAAATGTCAAATTTTCCGTAGGTAACAAAAATCTGTTCAATAAGCAGTTGTTCCAGAGGTCATTCTTTACATTGTCCTTACTTCACGTTTACCAAACAACCACAACCTGTCTTTATATGGAAGAAAACAAATGAGCCCACAAAGAAATCGCCATTGATAAATTCCAATAGGAATACACCCTAATAAGTGAATGACCAATCCCCATGACACATATATAAATAGTTACAGTTTCACCTGAGATCACTTTTATATAGGAGCAGCCATGGAGAATTATCCTGGTATACAGCGTAGTTATTTTTCAGAAAAAAAATATTGTATATCATAAACAGCAATATTAATTCTTTTTTTGCAATAGTTCCTCTCTGTTGATTTGTGTCAAAATATAATTTTATTGGGATTTTTTTCTCGTGACAGAATAAATGTTATAGATACTAGCTGCTTAAATTTACAAAGTGAACAAAAGTCGTTATTTGTTTTGGTTTTTCATTGCGATGAAATAAATGTTATAGATACTAGCGGCTTAAGTTTACAAAGTGAAAAGTTTGTTATGTGATGTCGTTTTTCCTTGTGACGGAGTGAATTTTACAGATACTGGCAACTTTAATTTACAAAGGGAACTAATGCTTTGTCTTTGTTTCTCTGCGTCGAAATTAATATTGGCGTAAAAATCCTAGAATATGATGTCGGAACGGATAAGTCACTTACAGCAATCTTAGCTCAACTGCTTCATAGAGAAACATAATTCAGCTAACCGGACGTTTTATCTGAAGTGTGTCTGTAAAACCATGATGTCTCGTATATATACCCATTCAGTATTGTTAAAAAACAAGAGGCCCAGAGGGCCTGTATCGCTCACCTGGATACCTAAGCAATCATGGCAAACTATTCTCCAAATGAGATCAAGGGAATATGCCAGACCCCAAGGCCAATCCTTGTAGCATAGCTATATTAGATTTTTCATGCCCAGCAATTTTATGTATGGTTATGAGGTGGGGATCTCAACTGTTTCCAAGCTTTGACTCAGAAACTAGGTCCCTAGAGTTGT
>NW_018407515.1:445266-475833 GCF_002113885.1 Mizuhopecten yessoensis
CCTAGGGATGCTTCCAGTCAAATTTAGTTTAATTCCAACTAGTGGTTAAGAAGAAGTCGTTTAAAGAAATTGTTGACGAACGGACGGACGGACGGACGACGGACGCCACGGTATGGCATAAGCTCACCTTGGTCCTTCGGACCAGGTGAGCTAAAAAAAACAGTACGATTGGCCATTTTGTGATAATATGAATCATAGGATTATTTACATTCTTGATGGCATGAACGGTAAATATCAATACAAAGGTAAAATTCTTTAATAGCAAACCGAACGGTGACAAATTTATAATTTCCCCTGCGAGTAAGCATTGTGAAGTGAATGGTTTCTTAGAAGCCACATGAGTACTTAGAAATGTTATATAGGTGTGGTGTTACGTATAGCTATATCAGAGTATCTAGTAATTCTTTGTAAAACACATCGTATAATGACGTAATATATTTAACGAACCGCAGATATAATTCAGTCCATTATCATGAAATTCGTTATGCATATTTATGATTTATATACACCAACATTTCACAATATGATATTTAAATGTTTACGATGGCGGGCTGTCATAGTTGAAGGGTCCTGGGTTCAACCCGGCAACCAATATATCAATATCGCGTACGTAGGAGGCCTTACTTGTCGTCATTTATCTTTCAACAATATTTCTGAACCGTTATATGTGTATTTCATGAAACAATGCAAATCTTTTAACTTTACGTAAGAATTCAGTTAAAGCAGACAGGAAAGCACTACCATCAAACGACTATCAGTGTAATTTACGCTGTGAAACCCTGCATGTTATTTTTATTCTCATACTGATCGGATGTATCAGCGGTTAAAAAAAGCAATATATGTTTCGTATAGAATTTGGCACGCATGTTCAGGGTTTAAATGGAAAAGTTTCTGTAATTATTAATAAAATACTCGGTTAGAGTCATATTTAGTTTAATCGCTGAAATAGCAATCAACGCACTTACCCGTATATTACAGTTCAAAAACGTATCTTAAATTGCCACTATACTGTTTGAGTCATATATTAATGATACAAGTTACCTATTCTTACCGGATTTGAAATTCTGAGTAGTTAGCAATAAAGTTACAAAGTAGCTCTAAATTGTTTTAAAAGGAAATGTTTTGCTCCAGAAAATTCTTACCACACTTTCGCTTTCTTAATAAGTACGTTTGAGTCGTTGGTAATTTTTGTGAGTATATTGCATCATTCAATCACCTGATGGGGTTAGAATGCGGGTTGTACATGGGTACAACAATCTAAACGTGTATACGTGTAAAATAGCATAATTACAGTAAAACTGTCTAATTGAGTCTGTGAATTATTGTTAGTTTTGATTGAGAACCACTTGAATACTTAACGTACAGTATTGTATTAAAAACATATCATCCAGCTTACTTCCAGCTAAAATCATAACACATCAGATATTGCTAACAAAATGGATTGTTACCTGTGTTTAGTTTCAGCAAACTTGTAAACTCTGATCGGTTCTGGTATTTGCAAATTACCCTTGTACTGTAATCGAATTCACTGGCCTGAACCATTGCCAAACAGATTTTTCACGAACTGTTTATAATTTCAATATTTTAACATCCCTGCAAGTCGAACACATTTAACAAAATATGCTGCGGTTTTTTATTTGTTTGGTTTGCTTTTAACGCTCTTTCAAAGTAAAGTAAAGACAGGTTTGGTTTGGTTGTTTTTGTTGAATTCAGCGAATCATTCAAAGCTAAAGTCATTTAAAATCTTGTCACTGTTTGTTTAATGTTTACTTGTGTATTGGAGGCACTATGTTGGTGTATTTGCAAGTTCGGGGAAAGAAAGGGCCTGTTGTATCCCACTGCATAGTCGTAAGAGGCGACTAATATCCCCTCCTGCAGAATCGGGGGTTTTTCTACCATGTCTTCGACGTACGGGACATGGACGAGACCAACTTGATCTGCTGCCCCCCTTTTTCGTTTTATGTCTTTCCTGCCTTTCGTTTCTATCTACATTCTGTTTCAGACGGTGTCTCCCTCATAGACTGTTGCGAGGATGTTAAACTCAAACAAACAAACAAGTATTTGCCTACTTGGGATACAGCGGGTTTGATTCGACTATACAGTACTACCTCTTTAAGATACCATACTGGTGACACCCAATCCAGTATTCCACCTAGTCACGTTATATAAATACTAACAACAGGTAAACCAGTTGTTGCGATTACCCATTGTTGTATGTCCCGGCCTGGGGACAGAACCCATTGCCTTCCCCCATTTAGATAAACGTTCAACACTTATTATGTATAAGGTGGAACAATAAAACATGATATTTGGTGAACTTAACACCTCGTATCATTAGCTGAAATTACTCAACAATTTTCCGATATATTTATATTTATTTTCCTGTGTGAATTAATTCCTATTGTCACATTGTGTTTATTTTTTATTTATATATTTATCCTTAAAATCTTATCACCATAATCAGGTCTTGTCCCCTTGATATGAAGTTAACGAGCAATGACTCATATTACCTAAATCAGGTCTATCCAGATACCAAGTAAAGGTCAAAAAAACATATAATACTTAAACTTACCTTAATATACCATCCAGCCCCTAGATACATTGCTATCCATGTGATATATTTAGGTTGTTTTCTGGTGTGCTGTTTCTCTATTGTATCTAAAAACTGGAAAGTCCATTGTTACTATTTTTAGAATATCGATTGGTTGCCAGAAATTCAATGTAAATGTTAAGTTGTATAACTCGGTGTTAATGAATCGAAGTACTCCAGTATTTGTTATATACCGACACTCATATGCGCTAAGCTACATTAACGAAGGTATTCATCCAGGTTAAATTTCAAAGGGCGATGTCTCCAAAAGTTTTAATCTGATAACACACGTGGTATGAACGTCCATAACTTAAGAATCACACACATAAACAACGGACACTTTTTTGCATATTTCTGAAAATGTCAAATTTTGATGTTCTAATAAAAATTAATACAGACGGTACGTAAGCAACACATCAACACAAATAGTGTGTAACCTCCCACCGCCTCTAACAAGGAAGTTAATATGTTATAACCACAGGGACCTGCGAATTCGTTACAGCTATATTTGGACCTAGCCTAAGATGTTTAGAGTAATTTTACACATTTTGGGAGTTTAAATCAATATTCGGTAAACATGCCACCCCCAATGATGATCGGGTATCATTTTTACCGAAAGTCGTTCTCAACCCCTAAAACATGTAAAATTACTCTGAACATCTTAGTTTAGCTCCAAATATAGCAGTAAGCTGTAACAAATTATCAGGTCCCTGTTGTTATAACCTCAGTTTTTAAAATGTTATAAGCATAAACATGAACTGTGCTTTCCCTCTTTTCACCAGAAATCGCTATAGATACATGCGATACTAGTTACGAATATTCATTATATATACATACATATGATATAATCCAGTCGGTTGCCATGAATAAACTATTTTCCTTCATCTTTTTAGTCTACATACCCACACATAATATTAAATATAGATATAAAAAACATTTTAACACGTCATCAAGCTGACAATGTTTCAAAGAGTCGTGCTATGATTATGCAATGTGTGTATTACATGTGTATATATGACTAAGTTATCCCTCGTAGGCAATGTGTGTATTAAATGTGTATATATGACTAAATTATCCCTCGTAGGTAATGTGTGTATTACATGTGTATATATGACTAAATTATCCCTCGTAGGCAATGTGTGGATTACATGTGTATATAAGACTAAATTATCCCTCGTAGGCAGTGTGTGTATTACATGTGTATATATGACTAAATTATCCCTCGTAGACGTAGGCAAGTATCAAGCACCACTTCTCACAAAGTCAGGTCACACCGTTCACACATGGGTGGAGTATTGTACGCTATACTGTAACAGGATATAACCTTGTGCAATATCTTGTGTGGCACAAGTAAAGACAAAATAGAACAAGAGGCCCATGGTCCTTAATGGCCACCTGATATATTCATACAGAGAGTTGATTTTGTTTTTAACACGAACAGAAATAGTATTCAGTGACAGAAAAATAAAAAATAAACCCACCTTATTCAATATCTAGCATACAGATTTAAGACTAAAAAGTATTTGAAACTAGCACCTCTGATTCTAAACAAGGAAAATGAAGAAATTTTAGCACACTGACTCCTTTGGGCACCACCCTACAGCCCTTGGGGCTGGCTCAAAGTATCAAACTGTCAACTCAGGGTTATAATTCCAATCAAGTTATTAACATGTAATATTCAAAGTATCATTTGCCATTATAAACCATAATAAATTTTGACACCCCCCTCCTTCCCCAGGGGGTAAACGTGAGACCATAGGGTCATAAACCATTGAGAAGTTTTTTTTTGAAATTTCAGTCAATTCAACCCTTTTTGGCCCCACCCATCAGCTCCGGGGGGTCAGTCAAGGCTCATATGTGCTTTCCATCAAACTACTATCCAATACTGATAATACAAACCCAAATTGAATTACTTCCAATGGGAATTAAACAAATGGTGGTCCAAAATGTGATTTCCCCATATAAACTATAATAAAGTTTACCCCCTCCCCAGGGGTACACGCGAGACCCCAGGGTCATAAAATTCACAATTTTGGTAGAGCACCTTAAGACCCTTCCATCTATGAAGAGTGTTTGATTCTACCATATCTTGGTCTAGAGTAGAAGATTTTTGAAATTTAAGTCAATTTGACCCTTTTTGACCCCACCCATCAGCACTGGGGGTCAGTCAGGGCTGATATGTGCATACCATCAAACTGCTATCTAATACTGACAATGCTAGCACAAATTGAATTACTTCCAATGGAAATTAAACAAATGTTGGTCCAAAATGTGATTTCCCTATAGAAACTATAGTAAAGTTTACCCCCTCCCCAGGGGTACACGTGAGATCCAAGGGTCATAAAATTTACAATTTTGGTAGAGCACCTTAAGACCCTTCCATCTATAAAAAGTGTTTGATTCTACCATATCTGGGTCTTGAGAAGAAGATTTTTGAAATTCCGGTCAATTCAACCCTTTTTGGCCCCACCCATCAGCCCCGGGGGGTCAGTCAGGGCTCATATGTGCATACCATCAAACTGCTATCTAATACTGATAATGCTAACCCAAATTGAATTTCTTCCAATGGAAATTAAACAAATATTGGTCCAAAATGTCATTTCACTATAGAAACTATAGTAAAGATTACCCCCTCCCCAGGGGTACACGTGAGACCCCAGGGTCATAGAATTCACAATTTTGATAGAGCACCTTAAGACCCTTCCATCTATGAAGAGTGTTTGATTCTACCACATCTGGGTCTTGAGAGGAAGATTTTTGAAATGTAAGTCAATTTGACCCTTTTTGGCCCCACACATCAGCACTGGGGGTCAGTCAGGGCTGATATGTGCAAACCATCAAACTGCTATCTAATACTGATAATGCTAACCCAAATTGAATTACTTCCAATGGAAATTAAACAAATGTTAGTCCAAAATGTGATTTCCATATATACACTATAGTAAAGTTTACCCCTCCCCAGGGGTACACGTGAGACCCAAGGGTCATAAAATTCACAATTTTGGTAGAGCACCTTAAGACCCTTCCATCTATGAAGAGTGTTTGATTCTACCATATCTGGGTCTTGAGAAGAAGATTTTTGAAATATCAGTCAATTCGACCCTTTTTGGCCCCGCATCTCAGGCCCTTGGGGGCCGGGGACCAAACCGGCAACTTTTTTTGTTGACCTTTGGCCATGGAAGGTTTCTGCAAAATTTCATTGAAATTGGTTCAGGGGTTTTGGAGAAGAAGTCGAAAATGTAAATTGTTTACGGACGCACGACAGACGACGGACGACGACGGACAAAAGGCGATCGCAATAGGTCACTTGAGAATTTGTTTCAGGTGACCTAAAAACCCATGTTGCATTTACGAAAATATAATTGTGGTTTAACCGTAAAAAGGTTTTTAGGTCACTTGAGACGTACGTCGTACGTCCGTAAACAATTTACATTTTTGACTTCTTCTCCAAAACCCCTGAACCAATTTCAATGAAATGTTGCAGACACCTTCCATGGCCAAAGGTCAACAAAAAAAGTGGCTGGTTTGGACCCAAGCCCCCAGGGTCAAATTGACTAAAATTTCAAAAAAAATTCTTCTCAAGACCCAGATATGGTAGAATCAAATACTCTTCATAGATGGAAGGTTCTTAAGGTGCTTTACCAAAGTTATGAATTTCTTGACCCTGGGGAGGGGGTTAACTTTACCATAGTTTATATAGGGAAATCACATTTTGGACCAACATTTGTTTGATTTCCATTGGAAGTAATTCAATTTAGGTAAGCATTATCAGTATTGGGTAGCAGTTTGATGGTATGCACATATGATCCCTGACTGACCCCCCAGTGCTGTTGGGTGGGGCCAAAAAGGGTCAAATTGACTTAAATTTCAAAAATCTTCTTCTCAATACCCAGATATGGTAGAATCAAATACTCTTCAAAGATGGAAGGCTCTTAAGGTGCTTTACCAAAATTGTGAATTTCATGACCCTGGGGTCTCACGTTTTCCCCTAGGGAGGGGGTAAACTTTATTATAGATTTTATAGGGAAATCGCATTTTGGACCAACATTTGTTTAATTTCCATTGGAAGAAATTCAATTTGGGTTTGCATTATCAGTATTGGATAGTAGTTTGATGGTATGCACATATGAGCCCTGACTGACCCCCCGGAGCTGATGGGTGGGGCCAAAATGGGTTGAATTGACTGAAATTTTAAAAAAAATCTTCCCAAATACCCAGATATGGCAGAATCAAACACTCTTCATAGATGGAAAGGTCTTAAGGTTTATGACCCTATGGTCTCACGTTTACCCCCTGGGGAAGGAGGGGGGGGGGGGGCAAAATTTATTATGTTTTATAATGGCAAATGATACTTTGAATATTACATGTTAATAACTTGATTGGAATTATAACACTGAGTTGACAGTTTGATACTTTGAAAATTTTGAGCCAGAGGAGTCAGTGTGGTAAAAAAAATCATTTTCCTTGTTTAGAATCAGAGGTGCTAGTTTCAAATACTTTTCAGTCTTAAATATGTATGCTAGATATTGAATAAGGTGGTTTTATTGTTTTTTGTCACTTTAAATAATATTTTTGTTCATGTTAAAAACAAAGTCAACTCTCTGTATAAATATATCAGGTGACCATTAAGGCCCATGGGTCTCTTGTTTAATTAAAATATACACGATTCCTTATCGCATCCGTCTCAGATAAAAGTAATTTTGAAAATGTGATAATTAAAGATGTATAATAAAAAGTGAATTATTTAAACACACTACAGGGAAATAATTGTACCATTAAGATCTAATGAAATCTTAGGATAAACCGTACACAGAAGACATTAAAATATGAAATAGACAGCATGACCACATTGGCTCCGAAGATGCCGCCCATCTTACTCTATTAAATCATATTTAGTTAGACTACAGTTGTGCAGCTCTGTATATGTAGTTATATTTCGGTCCCCATAGTAATAGTATCGTCAGGGTTCCTTATCCAGAAGGGAGAAATGCTACTTAAAACGGCTAATTAGAAGTGGTTCCATCGCAGAGTTTTTTTACTCCTGATATAATAAGGTGGGGGATCGAGAAAAGATTATACACCTGCTGTTACCCTCTGTATGTATCGTAAGAGGCGACTCATGTGCCAACCCCCTGCAGAATTGGGGATTTGCTATTGTGCCCTTTACTTGGATACACAAAAGCGACCAAAAAAAATCTGCTGCACCCATTGCAATAATTGGGATCTTCATACTTTCTACTTGTAACTACCATTTATTCCTAGTGCCTTGCTTGGCAACATCTCACTTTTGGCCTTAATGTTGAACGTTCTTCCAGGCGAGGAAGGCAATGGGCTCTGTCCCCAGGCCGGGACATACCAAAGTCATTAAAATGGTAGTTGTTATTCCTAGTTTATCGTTCAGTATTTAGGGAAATGAAAAGAGGCCCAGAGGGCCTGTATCGCTCACCTGTTTATTTTGTTACATAACTGACATATAGGTAACTTCAGACCAAAGGTTAATTTAACATCTTTTGAACGGTTCAAAGATATTGTTGTTTGAAATTTGAAATTTTTATTTTAAAGCTTTTAACTCACGTTGATATTTGACTCCGGCTAGCACTTTAAGTTTACCTTTGACCTCATAACTGAAATAAAGAAAACGATTCACACAGCTGGTCTTCATAACATACCCAAGTATCATGACTCGAGACCAAACGGTTCTTAAAATATTTTTGTTTGAAGTGTTTAACATATTGGACCCCTGTTACCTTGAAACTAGGTCAAGGTCATTTTAATGAAAAAACTTTATAGCACTACATCCCAGGTAACTACTGGCCATATACCATGACCCTGGGCCTTATGGAACTTGAGAAGGTGATTGTTAAAGCTATTCAACCATGTTGACCTTTGACCCCCCAACTAGCACTCAAAGTTGACCTTTGACCTCATAACTAAAAAAAAGAGGCCTGCATCGCTCACCTGGTATACATCTCACGTATGTAACCTTAAAAGTGATCTTAAATAAAGCTGAAGGCAAAATATCAGTATTTATGATTAAAAGTAATTCAAAAGATATATAAACATTTCACTCCTATGACCTTGAAAGTCGAACAAGGTCATTATGTTGAACAAATCTGATAGCCCTTTATCTCAGGATGCAACTTGCAAAAAATCACCTACCTATCCTTTTGTTTATTAAAATAAGGTCATTTAAATGTAAATTTAAACATATTTGAATAAATGTGACCTCGAAAGTGGGTTAAGGTCATTCAAATGAGAAAGCTTGATAGCCCTTCATCGAAGCATGCTACTGGCTAAATATCAACATTCTGGGCCTCATGGTTATTCAGAAGTCATAAAAAAATTAAACAAATTTGACCCATGTGACCTTAAATATAATCAAGGTCATTCACTTGAATAAACGTGGTAGTTCTTAATCCCAGCTTGCTACTGACAGATATCAACATTCTAGGCCGTATGGTTATGCAGAAGAAGTTGTTTAAAGATGTGTTTTTTTTAAACAATTGACCCCTGTGACCTTGAATATAAGTGAAGGGCATTCATTTGAACAAACTTGGTAGCCCTTCATCCCAGCATGCTACTGGCCAAACATCATCACCCTGGGCATTTTGGTTATTCAGAAGAAGTTGTTTAAAGTTTTTAACATATTTGACCCCTGTGACCTTGAAAATAGGTGAAGGTTATTTAATTGAACAAACTTGGTAGCCCTTTATCCAAGTTTGCTTCTGGCCAAATATCATCATTCTAAGCCTTTTTGGTTGTATATATATTTAATTTTCACGAGCATCTGCGTCTTGCAAGACACAGCGAATGTACCCCAAGGAAACACATAGAGCATGCCGTACTCGCACGGCGCCACCCATTGCCCCTGACACGAGTGCAGATACTCCTTCTGCTGATATGTTCGTAGATTTATATCAGGCTCTCTTTCTCCAACTGATCACTACATAGGCTGTCCACGATAACCTGAATGAATGCTGTCCGGCCCAACTTTTGATTCGGATCTGTATTTAGGGAAAAACATACAATGTATGTAAGCATGCATTTAACAACATCCTATTGATGACGTTGAACACGATCTTTTTCCACAATTTAAGGGTTTTGCGGTTGACGTCATACGTTAGAGCCAGCATGTCGTTCAAGTCAACACCGTCCATGTTTTTGTTGTAGAACTTGACAATGTCCGGTTTCCGTCTTCGATCTTTTGCTTCGATGCAGATTGATACAAGACGAACGGCTTTCCTGTTTGGACGTTCTTTATATGCGCATATAATAAGATGCTTCTTTGTCTCATGTAGACAGTTTGGCCGGTGTTGATTCTTGGTGTTCTAATTGTGTTTGGTTGATCTCTGCTATTCGTACGTAAAGATCTTTTTAAGGAAAAAAGTTACTAAATCTAAGCCGTTGTTCAGCAACCCCTCCGCTTCCAATAACGCAAACAAAGCAGAAGACCTCTGCGTTTGTCTAGTAGGGACAGTTTCATAAACGACCCCTGTAAACGGTTATATGGAGAGTGTAGCCTGTAACAGACTCCGCCAACATCCAAACGTTTGCCCGAACTTGCAGTGTTTTGAAGGGATATACTGAGCTATTTCAGTTCTATTCTTTTTACTTACTAATGATTTGTTTTTGGTGAGATTCTGAGATGGTATGAAGTGTCGCTTGAATAGCATGTCCACACGTTGGACGAAATGAACTTTTTCATTTAATTTGAATTTTTCAAAGAGAGGAAGACGTACAAGTCCTCATAGAACCGTATAAGTTGTTCACCCAGTCTTGTTAAATTAATATGCATTAGCTAGTCTTTGATCAGGCTCCAGATTAACAGTCTTGCAAGCCAACGTTTGTACTGGATGCACACTATAGATATAAACAAGAGGCCCATTGGCCTTAACGGTCACCTGATATATTTATACAGAGAGTTGATTTTGTTTTTAACACGAACAGAAATATTATTCAAATTGACAAAAAACAATAAAACCACCTTATTCAATATCTAGCATCAGATTTAAGACTAAAAAGTATTTGATACTAGCACCTCTGATTCTAAACTAGGAAAATGAAGAAATTTAAGCACACTGACTCCTTTGGGCCCCACCCTACAGCCCTTGGGGGTAGGGCTGGCTCAAAATTTTCATAGTATTAAACTGTCAACTCAGTGTTATAATTCCAATCAAGTTATTAACATGTAATATTCAAAGTATCATTTGCCATTATAAACCATAATACATTTTGGCCCCCCCTTCCTTCCCCAGGGGGAAACGTGAGACCCTAGGGTCATAAACCTTAAGACCCTTCCATCTATGAAGAGTCTTAGATTCTACCATATCTTGGTCTTGAGAAGAACATTTTTGAAATTTCGGTCAATTCAACCCTTTTTGGCCCCACCCATCAGTCCCGGGGGGTCAGTCAGGGCTCATATGTGCATACCATCAAACTGCTCTTTCCCAATACTGATAATGCTAACCTAAATTGAATTACTTCCAATGGAAATTAAACAAATGTTGGTCCAAAATGTGATTTCCCTATATAAACTATAGTAAAGTTTACCCCCTCCCCAGGGGGAAACATGAGACTCCAGGGTCAAGAAATTCACAATTTTGGTAAAGCACCTTAAGACCCTTTCATCTATGAAGAGTATTTGATTCTACCATATCTGGGTCTTGAGAAGAAGATTTTTGAAATTTTAGTCAATTTGACCCTTTTTGGCCCCGCCCCTAAGGGTCACAAAATTGGTTCCCCAAACCGGCCACTATTTTTGTTGACCTTTGACCATGGAAGGTTTCTGAAAAATTTCACTGAAATTGGTTCAGGGGTTTGAGAAGTCGAAAATGTAAATTGTTTACGGACGCACGCCGGACGCGGACGCCGCCGGACGCCACCGGAGAAAAGGCGATCGCAATAGGTCACTTGAGACTTTGTCTCAGGTAACCTAAAAATTGATTCTATCTTGTTTACCTCTACTTCTAAAATATTTTATTAAATAAGAAAATTACCTTTTTCCAAGCAAAAAGTTCCGGAGTTTCACTATCAGTTTTGGGTTTGATTTCACGGCAATGTTATTGCCATCCAACACCAGGTCATGCTCGCAACATATCTACTAGGGATCATACATAACATGATCGCCACACAAGGAGCTTGGTGTCCACTGTGTATGTGTGTTAGAGGGGATTGAATATATATATACCTGAGTTCAAAGGATCTTGAGTGTGGTATTTTGGTCCATTTATTTACTAGATACTGTTAAACATTTCACCTTCGTGTGAATTTCATTTAGCGATATATGTTTGTATGTTTTATTTGCGAANAAGGATTTTGAAGATTTACGTCTATTTCCCCTATTAGGCCCCACCCCTCAGGTCCCAGGGGGGCCACACCCACCGTTTATACAAAATTGGTTCCCCACTACCCAATGATGCTCCACACCAAATATGGACCAAATTCTTTCATTCCTACAGAAGAAGAAGGATTCTAAAGAATAATTTGCTATGTTTCCCCTATTGGGCCCCACGGCTCAGGCACCTGTGGGGCCCAATCCCCGGGGTATCCAAAATTGGTTCCCCTTCACCCAAGAATGCTTCAGACCAAATATGGAACAAATCCTTTCATTCCTACAGAAGAAGACGGATTTTAAAGAATAATTTGCTATATTTCCCCTATTTGGCCCCGCCCCTGAGGCCCCTGGGGGGCCAGACCCACCATTTATACCAAATTGGTTCTTCTTCGCCCAAGGATGCTCCACACCAAATTTTGTTAAAATCCGCTCAGTGGTTCATGACTAGTAGTGTAAAGTTGACGGACGACGGACGCAGGACGACGGACGCTGCGGTATGGCATAAGCTCACCTTGGTCCTTCNACATTATTTTGTGGTGTACGTATCATAATTAAAAAAATATGACCAATGAAATCACGTCCAGTTGGGTAACCAAAAATGTTTACCAACTCCTAATAGGTTTATCCAATAAATCGAGAGTGAGGAAACCTATAGCGGTTGTGGAAGAAATCATATTTATGTAAGATTTCAAACCCATTTTCTTTAGATATGATGAAACTAGTCGAGGTTCACTTTTTTAATTTTTCAATAGATACTTTATTTATGAAAATAGTCGAGGTGCATAGTTTTTCATTTTTCATCTAATACGATATTGTTGAGATTAGTTGAAGATTCTCATCATTCTTTTTTAATGAACCAAATTTACATCTTCAGTGTATTTATTTTGGTATTTATAAGAACATAGTATACCAACAATAAGTTTGCACTGCTAACTTTTATGTACCTGAAATATTATACAATGTACAAATACTTGTTACTGTATGAACATACAATTACAGAGCTTTGACATTATCAGCAATGGACTTGCAGAAATAATCATAAATCATGTTATTATCAATAATATCAACCAACTTTAATTTATATAACAGAGCTGACAGCAGAGGAAACGTAAACATTCCTATAGTCAGAATAAAATCTGAGTGTATTCTATACTTTATAACCATCATCATTAACGTAAGCTCATGTTTAACCAAATATCAATTCTTCTAAAAAACACATCTCTTCATAATGAGTACATAAACTTTAAAGATAATGAATATTGCCATTCACATTGAGGTGTATGTGTTTTGGTAGTGAGGGGCTGGGGCGATGGGGGGGATTGTTAACATATATAAAATAATTTATTTTAAAGACTTATACTGTCACAAAAATATAAATATGGAGCACCTGTAGTATCAGCACCATGAAAACCTCGTAGTGGAACAAACTGACCCCCAATTAATCTGCCATACAGTGTAATCCAATACAATGCTGAAATCCCATTTATTATAAAAACTACCATATAAGACATGTTTTTTAATATTTAACACAACACGACCAGTATGTTTTACCCACATGGTGTCAAATTAGACAGGTTTGACTCAATGTTAACATTCCTGATTCACAAGTTGAAATTAACACAAATCACACTCTACAGTTTTATCATTTAAACACTATCTTGTATATCAAAGCTCTTTGCAAGCATATCACAGTCATCACATCAATTATAAAAATTCAAAACCTAAAACACAATTATTATAATTTATATACATGATACATTCATCATCACATTTTTTAACGTTTTAAATTTGCAAATGATTTTGTAGTTAGAAATTTTGACAATTTAAAAAAATTGTGACTATGCAGAAACTGTGAACATGCAAAGATAAACACATTGTGAAGACATCTTGCTATACACTACTACATTATCAATACCATGTCTTACATCACGATAACAAAATATTATAAATATCAATTTTCTAAAAAATAAGCAAGATTGTACAAGCACTATTGATACAGCAAGTACACCATATAAAGCCATAGGAGAACTGCTACAAAAAGCTCTCATTTCTAAGCAATTCATACATGTATAGCTGTACTGCAGGTTATCACCCAATTTCGAGTCAATTTGAAGCTGAGTTTGAGCTTAAGTCTCTATCTTATGTCTTCGGAGATTAGGTTTTTGAGTAAGCCCCTATGTTCAGTATATGGGAGGTTAAGTTTGAGCTTTTGTCTTTCTGTAAAGTCTATCGGAGACACAGTTTGAGTTAAGTCTCAAATTAAGTCTATGGGAGACCAAGTTTGAGCTTAAAACTCTATGTTAAATCTATAGGAAACTTAAGTCTGAGCTTAAGTGTCTATGTTTAGTCAACTGGAGGTTAAGTTTGAGCTATTGTCCCCATGTTAAGTCTATTGGTGACCACGTTTGAGTATAATCCTTTATGGTTAGTTTATGGAAGCCTAATATTGAGCTAAGGACTCAATGTAAGTCTATGAGAGATTAAGTTTGGGCTTTATGTCTATGTTACAGTAGGAGGGACTTAAGTTTGAATTCAGCATGAGGCAGCTCTTGAAGTGTTGGGAGTATTGGGGAGATGGGTTTAATATTTCAGGTTATATTTAAGTGTAACATAAAATACAAAGTTTCAAAGACAATGCTACATTATAGGCACTTATTACTAAACAAATCATATTCAGCTGCTTCCAAAATATCTTCTGGTCATTTGTAATTTGTTTTTGTGCTACTATGTTCATAAATAGTTTTCTGATTAAGATTTTTAAACTAGAATTGATACATACTTTTGAAGAAACTAATGAATTAATAACAAAATCTGCTTTTCCTATTTGATATTCACAGTAAGAATTCTACCTAGATATCGTTGAATACTGCAGTACTTTTCCATTCAAAATGTTGAAGGTAGCTCCTCAATGTTTTAGCTGGTCTGATCCAGGATAATTAACAGGTTTTTAAAATTATGTTTGGTAGTTGCACAAATTTCACAGCTTAGCTTGGGGAGTTACATCTCCCAAGCCACCAACAAATGAATTGGGATGGTTTGCCTCCCATGTCCTCAAAGTTGTACATGAAGGAGGTATCACAGAAGTACTGCTTTTGTCAACAGTGTCTTCAATCTTAAAGCTGAAGTCTTCAGCTCCACAGACAGCTAGGACACTCTCATCAATGGGGTCATCACAGCAGTGATTTCACAGTAAAAATTTGAACAAAAAGCTGAAATATATCTATGTCGAAATTTGATTTAAAATAAAATAATTTGAAAACTCATCATTTCATTTCTAGATCACTTGAACATTTTGAATATTTACCATGTGTTGTCCTGCTCATACAGGTTCAGTAAACTAGTCTGATACCTGGAACTTTTTCTGTCCTCTATCATACAAGAGAAGGATTACCTCCCCTATTCACACTTGGTTAATTATTCCCTGTCCTTACAATCGTGATGGGAGGGATGAAGTGGCCTGCCCCTCTCTCAGTGGCTTAATATATTTGTGGAAAGAGTCAAGCACCTGTAAACACAGAAGGGTGTATTTTAGTATTCTTCATAACAATAAACAATCTTTTTGTATACATAACATCCTTCTTTCCATCTACCTATTACATACAATAATGAAAAAAAAACTTTGTTTGTATAATGAAATAAAAAACATGGTTTTGATTTCTTTTAAATGTTTCTTTTAGTTTTTTGCTTCATTTAAATGATTGACTACTTAATATTGCTGATTTTTTTAATATACACCAATAATCATACAAACATTTTTTACCGGTAATGATAAAAAAATAGCATGCTAACGAAACATAGTCATATAATCATATAAACTTTTTTACCGGTAATGATAAAAAACTTCTTTAAATAGCATGCAAACGAAACATAGATAATTCATATATCATTCCCTTGCTTACATCTTTCTCGTTCAGTGGTGATGACTTGGCATACTCGTAGAGTGCGTAATACACATTTCCATCATATCGTCCCAGACAGGAATCTAGCACTTTGTCGTGGTAGTCAAAGGCATCCACCAAAGCTACAGCGTCAGGTCGCACATCAGCCAGAAGTGTCATCATCTTCCTGGTGAGGATATCAACTTGGTCAGTGTTGAAAAACTGGTCCTGTGTTGACAAGAAACAACAGACCTATTATCTTATATCTGTAGTCTAAATGAAGATATCAATACTCTCAAAATAGAAAGTTCAGTCAGATTTTCTGACCTAGTGTCCTTTAACTTGACTTGTTTGCTTGCGTTTAACATCCTTTTAACAGCTATTTACAATTTCATTAAAGCTCCTGATGATCGTTCTATCCGTGCACTAAAATTGACTGTAGTACCTCTGAGTCTGGAGAAGAAGAATTTTGAAATATTGGTTAATTTTTCCTTTGGGGCCCCATCCTGGCCCCTAGGGTTGGGGTAAGAATCCCAATTTTACATTTTAAAACCATCTTTCTCCAAGGATAATTCTCACCAAGTAAGAATAATTTCCTACAGAAAATTGTCAAAATATACCCAAAAGTGTTGTTTCCCTATATAAACTATAGTAAAATTTACNATCCACTGATTCTTGAGAAGGAGTTGATAATGTAAAAAGTTTACGCACGACGGACGGAAAGTGATCAGAATAGGTCACTTGAGCAAAGCTCAGGCGACCTAAAAATATATAAGCAAACCTACCTGTAAGAACTCGCCAAGGTTTTCCATGATCCCATTGACTGCGTACATTTTACACAGAGTGGTCAGTGCAGCTTTGGTTCTGTCATCAATATTGGCCTCAGTTACCGTGGTTACAAACACCTTGACAACGTACTGGTGGCAGTGTGCCCTTGCTGCCCAAGTCAATTGAGTGGACGCCATATTGAAAGCATCTGTGGGTTTCTGACCTTCATTAATGTGTCTCTGAACGACTGCTGTGGCAGCATTGGTCAGTCTGGCAGCCCTGTGCTGATATGCCTTGACCAGGCAGCCAAGAGCAACATCAGATGTCATACATGACTTAGCAGACAGGTCCATACTAAGGTAAGACACAAGGTCAGGTAATCTTTGTCCCTTCTGGACCATCATCGCACACTCGAACAGGTACCTAAGAGGGAAAACACACAAACATCTAAAGTTGGCCAATGTTTCAAAAATACCATTTCTTACCATAATACATTCATTATCATTTAGCCTCGCTGATGAAGAATGGGGGGTAATTTAAAGCGATGAAAATATTTAATCTGTTTAACAACGCAATGTCCTTTACCTGGCTGTCTGAAGCATCATGACAGAGTTCTCTCCCTCATACGTACACGCTGGGGTAATATTCGTGTAGATCTTCGGAAGCCCGCTGGCCAGCGAGTAACCATGACCCCCACATGACATACGACACACCTCGATTCCCGCTGATGCACCCCAGGAACTGAACGCTTTCAGGCCGGCAGACAAAGCATGCAACTACGATCATAAATTGGAAGAAACATAGTGTAAAATTCCTTCTATTTCCAGGCTTAAGTAAAGTTAAGTAAAGTGAGTAATTGGGGACTAAACAAAGGCATTCCCACTCTGTAAACTTTTTAAAACATCATGCATCTACGAAGTTTATCGTAAACTTTAACTTGGCTGTGCAGACCTGTGTTTGGTTTGTGAAATACCAAGAAGTCATATAGTATACGTCTATGTGTTTTAGCACAAACTATTAAACAGTCCAAAAGTTACTGTAAGGGAAGGGAACCAATCCAAATGAAATGAGCAAATTTTGACTGCATAGATTTGGCTGAAATATTTGCATATTTTAGGTGGTGACCATGTATCCTGTCAACCTAATAATACAAAAGATATAGAAAACAAAATGTGGGAAGGCTGTAACATAAGGAAACCTGTGGATAGCAGGCATATCAAAAGTAGGTCACTATGACCAAATTATGGTATATTATTATCATACTTGCCACATGGAATGATTTGAGAGCAAGACTCATGAAAATTGACTCAAAAATAGCTCTATTTATCACATACCTGTTGAATCATGTTATAGTAATACAAGCAATTTTCAGACCATGAAATACAACGTTCTGTATTGCCCATGTGCAACACGGAATGTTGTATTAACCTACTAGCCGGAACTACTTTTTAAGGGAATCCCCTTGTCATAACGAACTGAAAAGTTCCCGGTATTTGCAAAAAATATCAAAGTGTATAAAATCTTTGTATCGATCTTTACCGAATATGGAAGGTATGTGATAAAAGCAAGACCACACACTTGTTTTTTTCTAACGAAACAGAAAGCACTCATTTATTGCGCGGATGTATATATTGACTCAAGTGCTCCGCGCACTCGTGAATATATTCGCTCGAGCAATAAACTTGTGCTTTCTGATTAGAAAAACACAAGTGTGTGGTCTTGCATATGTATTCACAGCAAATCAGCATAAGTGAAAATCTAAGCACTTACCACTGGCATTTGTTGAAGGTTTCCAGCCTCTATCTCCTTAGAGATGTTTAGAAAATTGGATTGCACTGCCTGCCCAGCAAAGTGGTAGGCATACGCTGTGGCTACCAGAGGAAACAACTTGTACTGTTGTGTTTGGTAGTCTAGAATCTGTGCTTCAGGTCCTCTGTTTAAACATATAAGCCCACCAGATAGAGTGTTAGTGTTTCTCAACACTAAGTTTGTTTTAAGCACAAGGAACTGACATGTTACAACCACCCCCACACCCATTATAGCTGCTTATACATGTATTGACAAATGAAAGATAAACTCAGATACTTGTACAGAGTACATCTTTCAGAAAAAAAATCCAAAATCACATGTTTATGTATGACTGACAAATTATGAAACATATTGATGTTTTGAAAATAAACAGGTTTTATCCCATTATCTTGTTAAATTGATATGCTTTGTTAAACTTTCAAACTTAATCAGTTTGTGGAAAAATAAAAATTTCATATTTATTATTTTAGAGAGATTATTCCAAGTTCCAGGACAAACAACATTTACTATATTAGTTGCAAAAATTAAGAATTTTTCTTCACTGTGTCGTTAAGACGACAACAATTGACTCGACTGGGATTCTAGGCCAAGGGTCATGAAGCAGGCTGAGACTTGAAAATATGATAAATTGTCAATAAAAAAAAGTATAACAGACTAAATCTAAATTTGGTGAAATAAAGATTTCCAAGATGTGTACATTTGATGAGAAAATCTTTAAGCAGCAACTTATAGAAATATTAGACACTTATTGGACACAATTTTTCAAGCACATGTAATAACAGACAACAAATTCTAAATTTAATCTAAAGCATAGCATCTGAAAGTTTCCTGAAATAACTCCATAAGAGTATTCAAATGAGAAATGGCATGTTTAATCATCCTTGAACATTCAAACAAATCGCCAAAAGTCCACAAGATGAGTGTAATAGATGGTAGGTTTGGTTTGACAGTAGAAAAGCCTTACCCTGGGGAGACTTCTGTCTGTCTACGAACTGCGCTATATCTGACAGAAATGACACAGGCCTGAGCCAGAGCCCTCGACACTGCTCCGACAATAGATGCTCGTATCATCACCATAGATCCGTAGGACAGCTTGGAGTTAGCAGGTTTCACGTAAGTACCATCTTCCAGCACCTGTCTCACATCATACAGAAAAACAAGCATGTAATTATCTGAAATTATTTGTTATCATATCCTGAAAAACAAGACCCTGTATCACCATACTTATTATATGACCAATACATTGGTTTAACTTGTCATATTAAATAGTTGCATAATACCGTATACGTGTACCAGGAAGCTTTCGCACAGTCAAATATTCTACATTCACTGGTAAAATCTATAATCGCCCAGTCAAATATTCTACATTCACTGGTAAAATCTATAATCGCCCAGTCAAATAATCGCTCAGTCAAATATTCTACCTTCACTGGTAAAATCTATAATTGCTCAGTCAAATATTCTACATTCACTGGTAAAATCTATAGTCCCCCAGTCAAATAATCGCCAAGTCAAATATTCTACCTTCACTAGTAAAATCTATAATCGCCAAGTCAAATAATTGCTGTCAAATAATCGCCCATTCAAATATTCTACATTCACTGGTAAAATCCATAGTCCCCAAGTCAAGTAATTGCCAAGTCAAATATTCTACTTTCACTGGTTAAATCTACAATCCCATATAATCGCCCAGTCAAATATTCTACGCCCTCTGAAAAAAGGCCAAAGTTAAACTGCTTCAAATATTTCCTGGTAATCTGTATACAGTATTTAATGCAGTTATCAATTTACAATTAGACTTTTTATGGATCCTTTTCCACTGTACTGCTTCAAACCCTGAGTCCTACCATNCTACTCTGCTACCTGTAATTATAGTCGAGCAGTTGTAATTATAGCCTATATAATTACACTTGCCCTCTAACACTGTTGTAATGGGACAGCGCGGGGGCAAATGTAAATGTAAGCACATCTCCAGCATTTTCCTTTAGTAACAAAACTGTATCAGTATGAATTTTATCTAAAGCCAGGAACTGCTTCCCCTGACAAAAAAAATACCTTATTTTCCCAAAATGNAATCAGTATGAATTTTATCTAAAGCCAGGATTTTTTTTAACTGCTTCCCCTGACAAAAAAAATACTTTATCTTAGTGAAGTTAGTGTAAAGTCCTACCACTGTTTAGATTGAAAAATGGAGTCACTATATAAACCAGAACTTGCTGTTGACAAATTGGAATCACTATGACTGTATAAGTGTTTCTATTAAAAGATGTAAATCATGGAAAATGACACACCCACCTTGGAATACCTCATCAACATGTTGATGCGAGGAATTCTGAAGTTGTTCAGTCGAAGGTAGCCATTGTCATTTGCATTAAAGCCAAACTTTGGTCCAATGTCACCCAATTCCACTCCTTCAATACAAAAACAAACAAGCTCATGTTTTAACGTATCTATCTTACTGGAAGAAAATGTAAAAGTAATCAAAGTAGCTCACACCGACGTTATACCTGTACCATAAATATAGCTCCACAGTGCCTCTCTGTACCCCCTCTTACCCTGTAACATAATCAAAGTACTGTAAGTACTGAAGGAGGCATTAGTCATATATTTGGACATGGAAAATAATGAAAGGTAAAAGGTGAAATTTGAAATAAAGCAATTATAGATGCCAACACGATTATTGATATACATTCAAGAGCAAGTACTTATTTTTAAACTTAGAACTACTAACCATCAAAGTTACCCGCTAATAAAAGACTGGAACTTCAGATATTTTTCAATTGGAACTGTCGCCAGGATGACAGACTAATACCCCCCGCTCTCCATCCAGTCTGATTCCCACCCTGGCCCAACACTTGCTAATACAGTCGAACCTCGTTATCTCGAAGTCGACGGGGTCGTAGGAAAACTTCGAGTTATCCAAGTATTCAAGTTCATATATTTGGTATGAAATTTGCTGTTTGGACATAGCATTTATAGTAGTCGTTGATTTGTATTAATAGCCAATGCTTATAATCAGTCACTAAATAGTATACGTAATCAAGATAACAAATACAGGTATGTTATTTTACAATAAACACGCTTACAAAAAAAAAAAAAAAGTTATTTCCAAAAACGTATTTTCGTTTAACGCGATCAAAACGGTTCGACCATATTGTGAATTCGTAACGAAATATGGATGGGCGTAGTGATTAAATGTTGTTTTTGGCCAGTCTTAGCAAAGCCTTTTCAGATCTGAAAATAGAACAATCCCGCTGTCTCCGACCTCGTACTATACAACGCGGAAATGAAAGTGTGCAAGTCTAAAACAAATCACTGTATTGGAACACACGCACAGTTGATTCTTTAAATGAAAACACACACAAATAGATTCTAATGTACGTGTAACACATTGATTCGTAATTATGACACCTGACACCTCCTCAATTTGATGTAATCAACAGCAATTACCGTTTTGTTCTTAACACCTCTCGATCGACTTTCAAAGCCATACTGGCACCTGTAAAAACATGAACCTGTGAAGCTGTCCTATGTTGTGATTTTAACTGTGGAACTCTTTTATGCATGACCACGCTTTGTGACCAATTTTCCGGTTTGGACTGTCGTCAGTTTTGGTGTACAAATCATTAAACAGACTCGCAGGTAGTACAGAATAATGTTGATCAACATTGATGAAGTTTGTTTTTTATTTTGAAAATCTGGGTTTTGACAGTCCGCACACTTTATATTCTCTTGCTTTATCATAAAATATTTTTACCGATTTCATGCTAGTCTACCCACAAACGATGTTCATAAACACGGAATGGCGAGATGCCGTAGGTTTGTTTTTAAGTTGTATGAAATTTGAACACTATGAAGTAGACGATGTTTTGATGTTGGATTCACGCTGTTGAAACCAATCTTACTTCGTGGTATCCAAGTTTTGCGAGTTTTCAGGGTTTGAATTATCACTTTTATTTACTAAGATTAAGAAGAGGTTTGGCCGGAACCGGAGAATTACTTCGAGATAAACGGGGTCTTTGAGTTATTAGAGTTAGAGATAACGAGATAGTATGACTCATCCAATATGGCTGTTGCATGTAGTTTACATCCAATATGGCTGTTGCATGTAGTTTACATCCAATATGGCTGAACATTGCGTGTAGTTTACATCCAATATGGCTGTTGTGTGTAGTTTACATCCAATTTGGCTGTTGCGTGTAGTTTACATCAAATATGGCTGTTGCGTGTAGTTTACAACGGAAGATTTAAAGTCCAATCTTCACACATGTTCATATTATACATAATAAAATTACTGATAAAAAAAGTTATAATTTATTTGTACTTGGCTATTATGAGAGCTATTTTTCTTGTAGTGAAACGGTTGTCCTCATCCGTTACTACTATCTCGCAGTTATCTTCCTTCTTCTAACAGTATTTTTTTGTTATAATTTGATAAATGTTCAAAAATGTATGTAAGGAAATAGAATCTAAAGACTTTAAAGTCAATATTCTTATTGTTATCGAAAATAGTGTAAACTGAAATGTTAACAACATTATCAGGATATTTGAATAAATTGGTATTTCTTTTATATACTATGAACAAAGTGCTACAAAAGGTGTCTCCCTAGCATTTTAAGTAACGGAGGTTACCACCAGACGCCGCAAATTCACCCATTATATAATGTGTGTGTGGTAAATCTGGATGGGGTTGTTGAGTGACAAATGTAACAGGAGAAAGAGAAATGTAGGGTCAGATGGGGATTTGAGGTCCGGACCCTCCAAACTCAAAGACAGCAGCTCCGATACTCCAGGGGTTACACTATCTTCTGCTCTCTGCACCCCAGCTGGATTATGTCACAGTAAATTTGAAGGCACATGGCTAGCTATTTGATTGGTTTTAGGTAAAAAAAGAAACTGACCCATCACTAGGCTGTTACCTGCCTTTTGACGATTACAGAGAAGTGGCACTCTAATTCAAGGCTAGTCAATTTTACCGTTACACGACTGACAGACTCTTGTGATGTACATCAAAGGATCAAACTAGTCCCCTCGTCTCATCCACAAGGAGGTGTACACCGAGCTTTTGATTTTGCTATGACAATTCCAAGGGTGCAGGTAGCTACTCGCTGAATATCATGACCTTTGATTTGTCAGTACTGAGGAAGAAGAACTGTGCATTGTGTATGTGAATTTCAGATTTTCTTTTAAGTAATTTTGAAATACAAGGAGACATATTGAGTGCTAAGCACCACCATCACAGTACTGTTTGTATTCCATAAGACTCCTTTGGACAGATAACTGAGTGTTATGTCCATATGAGTAACTTGTGTACACTATAATAGTTGACCTGTACATTTAAATATCCTGGTACTTGAAATACATTTATATATTTCTTTGCTCTGTGTTAAAATTAAATTTCCGTTCAGTGTAGAGGGCACAAAGAGAATGGGGACTATTTTTACCTGGAAGTGACTGATGGGTGGTGAGGTCCCTGAGGGGACACAGGAACATATGTGGACCTTGGCATTTTCCCTGAGAGTACAGCTGGGCCATGAGGATGCAGTAGTTGACAGTTTTTCCCACTTTAAAAATATATATATGTATATATTACATTATGACGTATATTATTTATTATTTTATGTTCCGTCAGACATACACAATATTTCAATAATGAAAATCTTGATCCCAAAGGACTTCTTTTTAATGTATTGAGTGAAACTTGTTTGAGTCTTACAAACAGGTGATACAAATTTTTACGTAGAAGTAGTGTTTTTTTTAATTTGAACCAGTCCAGCTTATTTCTCCCTCCTTTTTCGAAGTCTTCAAGCCTGAAGACACATCTATATGCTAAGCTTGCTAATTTTGTAACAGGAGAAAGAGAAATGCAACTGCCAGACTGGGATACGAACTCAGGACCCTCCAAACTCTAGACAGACACTCTACCTATTGAGCTACCTGGTCCCTGATGCTCGACCCGGTCCAGGTCCGCAACATGTGTAATTAGGGGGAAAATGCAGAGCCAGACTAGTATTTAAACCCAGGACCCCCCGAAGTGTTGAAAAATGCTATACTAATTAAACTACCTGGTTGCAAATGTTGGACCCATCCAGTTCAGCAACATGTATAACAGGAAAGAGAAATGCACAGCCAGACTAGAATTCGAACCCAGGACCCTCACAACTCTAGATAGATGCTCTACCAATTGAGCTGCCTGGTGGATGGTGATTCATCCAGTCTGATTGCGCTACATTGCTCCCTCTTTTTTCCATGACTTTGCCCCCAAAGACATCACTATATACAACCCAGGTTCAGGGATCCGCTAGCCAAGCATTCACCCAATGCTTGAAAGAATGGTTAGTCACAGTCACCACTGTAACAGGAAAAATAAATGCACGGCCAGAATGGGATTTGAACCCGAGACCCTCCAACCTCTAGGCAGATGCTTTCCCGATTGAGGATACCTGGTTGACGGTGATCGACTCAGTACAGTTCTGCTATACATACATACAGTGGATCGTGACATATACAAGAATCTATAACCCTGAATCCCATCTCATGTATAACATTTCTATTTTGACTAAATACAGTGATAACCTAGAAATTATTAACATTCTATAAGTTCTATAAATCCACTTACAATTTCCAGGCCAGTACTTGGTTGCTGAAAGAGTAGGCGTGTCCACAATAAACTCCTGGGTTTTGGGGTCAAATGTGGCTGTTGTTTCCAGACCTCTGATAAAGGTTCCTGACAAAGACAGACAAAACTCCTGCAGTGTCAGTCAGATAATGTAATTATGAATCACCTATTCCATATAAACACATCAGCATTAATATAAATAATATAGATGTATAAAAGGATTCTTCTTCAATATCATTTATTAAACAAGTGATCCCAGAGGGATCTTGGCACCCACCATTGTGCCATCTTTATTAGTTCTATGTCAGTTTGATCTTTCTTTTCTCTTATTTGTTTGATTGAGTCATGTAAACAGTAAATGCATCTTGTGGTAGCTTTTGATCTAAACTGCGTACTGCGGTATATAAAAAGCAATTTTCAAGTGAGTTTGTACTATCACATATTTACTAGTTCAGTTCTTAAAAAGTGAAAGAAATAGAACTGATCATTTCAATATGAGAAAGCTTTTTTAAGTGCTTTTTCTTAACATTTTCTTCAGGTTGGTAAGTATAGATTATGAGAAGTTCTTTTTACACAACCAATAAAATTTTCTATGTGACGTTTCGACGACTAGTACGATATGTACATCGTCACCTTCATCAGATAAATGACTACTAAAGCGTATGCACACAAAGGTGTAAAATGTGTACATCTATGACCAAGTGTTAACAAAGCGAAGCTTAGTTGAGTCATTTCGGTACATATATAACAACTATTCCAGATTACGGCTACATTTCCGTAATCGTAGCCGAAATCGACATCGATTTTATGGATAACTCATACACATTTTACACCTTTGTGTGCATACGCTTCACCAGTCATTTGTCTGATGAAGGTGACAGTGTACATATATCGTATGAGTCATTGAAACGTCACATATTTCTTGAAATGTCAAAATCCAAGATGACCACCACAATCTGATTTGCATAACTAGGGACCATGGCAAACCTTCATATAAAATTCAAGAAAGATCCCTTCAGTAAGTTCTGAGAAGTAGTGCTGACAAACTTTAACTCTCAAATTGAAGATGGCTACCTGTCGGCCATCTTTGTTTTGTGATAAGTCCCAAAAATTAATATGCATAACTAGGGACCATGGGGAACCTTCATGTGCAATTTAGAAAAGATTCCTCCGGTACTTTACGAAAAATAGCACTAACAAGAATTGTTCAAGGCCGGACGGAACGACGATGGACAATGGATGCAGGGTGATTTGAAAAGCACACCATCTGATGATGGTGTGCTAAAAATGCATAATGCAAAAACTTCAATGACACAAATACAACATATCTGAGAGCATTTTTCTATAAAGCAGGTCTTCAAGATACAATATACACAAAATATGAAGTTAAACTGAGAATGATATTTTTCCATATTGACCACTTTATTGTTTAAAAAAAATCTTTAATGCTAGGCTTTAAAGTTCACATCACAATTTTGAGAAGTATATACTTTGGTATATATTCAGCAACTGATTCATGGCTATTGAAGTAACCATTGAATAACTAATGTCACTGATATTCACACTATAGAACTGACTATTCAAAAACTTTAGCTTTATCAATACAAGTGACGTCACATTAATTCAGCACCAGTAGTCTGGTTCTATCACTATATCCTGTCAATCTGTATGGAAACATTTCACCATTTTCTACACAAACTAATCCTCATAATCTCAGTGTTTTGTTTATCCAGGCACTAGTTTTTGTCATGAAATGAACATGGCCTGTTTATCTAGCCTTCACTACGTATATTCTAAGACAAAGGGAAAGTTTCCTGTAAATGTTTTCAATATATATATGCAATGAGGATTTAAAAGTCTGGAATGAAACTAGGGGCATGTTCGTTTATGTGGAACAACCAGTACATCTGTTTTTAAATGTAACATTTTCGGGTATAAATCCTCGCAGACCTGCAAATGTTTATGCAGGCCTTGCAAGGCCACCTGAAAACAGCATTAGATTATTGGGTCTCACGTTATTTCATAAACGAACAACTCTGGTCCAGCCGGTTTAACCATTTGGATCGCGATAAACGAAGACGGCCTAGGTAAAATACTAGAAAATATTGGGAAATTTAGAGCAAATGGTGAGGAAAATTATCCATTAAAGCCTATAATGATTGTCTATATTAGTCTAATTATACATAAATTGTACCGTGTCCTAGTTCAGTCTGAACATATGTTCCTATGATCTTGAGGTCCTTTGCTGGCTGCACAAACTTCTTCTTCTGTTCCTCAGTGCCATGCTTCTCTATGGTTGGTATGAACATGCCGAAGTGTAGACCAACTGGGTTGTTCTCGTTGGGAGCTGTAGCTCTGTCAACAAGCAACATATTGATTAAGTAACATTACAAACTAGTACAAGCATCTTCATACCAAAAGATATAATGCAATAACTTCCACACTGATCAAACTGTTAAGTGTTTTTTGATGAATGATGGTAATGAAAAATAGGATTTATTAACTGAAATCAGAAATTCATGCACCAATAAAACTCCTGTACTTTTGAATTATTACTTGATTCTAATTATTTATTAACAGAGACATCTCTCTCAAATTTCACAGGTTTGTACTACATGTTTAAGGTTGTATAAATTAATTTTCTTTGAAAACATTGAAAGTCTTATATCATAGAATTATATAATGTGTAAGGAAGGATATATCCTTAAGGGAGATAACTCACACATAAATCACATGTATTATTTGTAGGTAGTATATATATATATAACACAAAAAAACGAAGTTTACTCTCATCATAAACCGCTTCGCGGTTAAATTAGAGTACACTCCGGTTTTTTGTGTTATATCTCCATAACATGAAAATATTCAAGTTAATCCTTAAATATACTAGATGATTGTTCCCCAGCACACTAACATTTCTACAGAAATATCTGAACAATTTCTATTTGGAATACATTCATAATTATGTAATTGTCATTGATGTTATACATATGTATATGCTTTCATAAAAGAACATTTATCAACAGGTTTAAGAAGAGACTATACCAAGGAATTATTTTTGTGTAAATAACACAATAAACCTTTTTTGTTTATTAATATATAAAGCCAGCCCATCTGAAACTACCAAACCTACTCATTGTAGTAGAACTTGTCAAATTCGTCTGTTATGCCAAGGTCTTTCTGGCGTTGGAGGACGTGGAGCTGTTTACGAAGTGATAGCTCATATTCCTCCTCTCGTGTCCTAAAGGCCCAGGGCTTACTGTCCTTCATTACAGGGTCCTGGAGAGCTATGTTCTCTGCAAAACACATTTATTTTAAAAACAGATTATATCTATCTATCTATCTATTTGTTATACTCCACAGAGACCAAGATTACGGTCACATTCTAGCTTCATGCTAAAGGGAAGTTCTCCTTAGCTGTATCAGTCGATGTAAAACTGTCACAGCCTTAAGCTGTCCTAATGGACTTATCAAAAGCATTTGACTACCTTTGTCTCACAACTTGATAATAATGGAACTTGAAACATATGGCCTAACAAAAGATCCATGTAACCTTATAGCTAGCTACCTCAAAAATAGATATCAATGAATCAAAATTGGAAACGATACCAGTTGATGGGTAGAAATAATAAAAGGAGTACCCCAGGGCTCTACAGTGGGGCCTTTGTTTTTCAATATGTTTATTTATAAGATATTTTCTATTTTAAGAATTAATCTACTATTCATAATTATGTTGATGACAATTGATACTCTCTCATAGAAAAAGCAGAGATTTACTGAAAACAATTCTTGAGAGTGAAAACATACACGATCCTGATTGACTGGTTCACATTTCACCAAATGCAAGACAATTAATCCTGAAATATTTCAAGCAATATCAATAAGCAAAAAGACTAACTCATAATTTTCCAGTCTGTCTGTTAGGAATAAAAGATTCTCTGTGAGGATAGGGTCACTTTACTTGTTATTTCACTTGACTTTCTGTTTAACTTTGAAAACTCAGACACTGAGCAACTTTTGTCTATTGAGTCAAGACTTCTCATCTAACTATTGTCTATTGAGTCAAGACTTCCCATCTAACTATTGTCCACTCATCTGGCACTTCTTTATTAAAACAAACACAGATAAATTGGAAAAAGTTCAGATCAGAGCTCAATGCAGATATGTCATAAATAGATTCAACCAATCAGAATGGTTGTCTGGTACAGGTAACATAGGGCAAGGAGGCTGGGGTATGAAATGGGATGCCCTGGCAAAAGCAGTGACTAGTGTGGCCGGAAAGCTGTCTATCACCAGGAGGGGTTAACCTCTCCACCCAGGTGCTGACCAGCAGTGCTACTTATGTACTGAATGTTAGGGTAAGCTTAAGGCTTGCTAGCATAATGAACTGGTCAACAAGTGTACTGGGAGGGGTTTGGTTGTCATCATATATACATGTAGCTACCGTTACCTATATAGGCCTAAACTACATCTTCATCTTTTCCTTTACAATATAGACNAGTGTGGCCGGAAAGCTGTCTATCACCAGGAGGGGTTAACCTCTCCACCCAGGTGCTGACCAGCAGTGCTACTTATGTACTGAATGTTAGGGTAAGCTTAAGGCTTGCTAGCATAATGAACTGGTCAACAAGTGTACTGGGAGGGGTTTGGTTGTCATCATATATACATGTAGCTACCGTTACCTATATAGGCCTAAACTACATCTTCATCTTTTCCTTTACAATATAGACCTTTTTTCTGTCACATGTAAATATATATACTCTTATTAATGTATGTATTGTTTATCATGTTTTAATTATTAATAGCTTATTCAATAGTGTGCTTCTAAATAATCATCAATAAAGTTGAACAAAGTGGTTATTACTTCATGACTCGGATACTCTTTCACTACATTTAAGCATCCTACAGACCAGCGAGTGTGTCTGACGCAGGAGGAAATTCTTGGGTATTTCCTCAGGTCGGTTTGTCGGTAGTTTTGGGGAAAACAAAATTACTTTTCAATCATTTATTCATCTAGCAACACTGGACAAGCTCTTCCCACGGATATTGTGCTCTCATTTATTGCTATTATTTGCTCTCATTTAACATTATGTATATATTCATTGCTATTATATATATACCGCATTAAATATATTGGAAAACTGGATGTACTTTTGCCTGTTTTAATGCTTCCAGGTGCTACTCTAATTGATGCAGGTATGCATGTATAGTGAAGCTGTATTGGGTCGATTGTCAGTGACCAGGTGTATTTCAATTGGTAGAGTGACTTTCTAGAGTTCAGAGGATCCCGATTTGAACACTGATCTGACTGTTGCATTTCTGTTACAAATTTATTGTATTGTGGCAGATTTTAATTGTACATAGGATTACAGTAGCCTTCTAGCTTCGAGCTAGAGAGAATTTCCTTTAGCTCATTGGTATAACATTCACTAGGAAGTATGGGATTGTGAGTTCTGGTCAGTAATCAGCAACGTCCAATTGGATATCACGCTGATTGCACATGTGCAGCATGTGCTTAATTTAGAATAATGACAGTGTCAAAAAAGTTCATTGAATAAAACTCATATAT
>NW_018407515.1:477011-480499 GCF_002113885.1 Mizuhopecten yessoensis
ATTGATACAAACGCGTTCATAAGTTTCTCCGTGCATATGAAATTTTATATGAAAAGTACAATTCAATAAAGTAGTCGAATATCTAGTAAGATCTGTATATCATATGACCTAGATATATCTACATGTCTGTATGACACAAATCATGGGTCAGTAATGAGGCCACTCGTTAGAACAACTATGAACAGATGAAGTGGTAGTTTGGACCTAAAATGTCGGTACGTGACAGTCAGCACTTTGCCCAACAGAATTAGTACTTACGCATATAGCGCCTCCTTCTCACTCTTTCTGGTCCGTGGTAGATAAAGTTGGTAAGATTTTCCACGTGGAAACCTGCATTCCGACGTTCTTTGGCGATGTCTGGATTCACTGTCATCTTACCTGTTCCTGCAGACGCCATTCTGTCCGTCTAACTTTTCTAGTTATGTGAAGTCCAAAGGTATTCCGATTTTTTATAAACTAAAAACCATTTGTACCTCCGTGTTAAAAGAGTTACAAAGTGATCGTCTCAAAAGTTATTCGAGAATCTGATTTGCTTGTTTGTATCGTGGCTATTTTTTCCATTTCTGCACAGATTATATCAATCCATTGACGATTTAAGGATTACTGCCCCAATACAGGCATATGACTAGATAATTACACATAGTTATTCATACATACAGTTTTTAGCTCTTAATTTTGTTTTGGAGATAGCTGCCATGGGATATGAGATTTTGGTTCAATATGAATAAACATATCTTCATTTAATTGGAATAAAATATCGCAGTTTTGATATATATATAAATAAAAAGTCTTAAAAGTGGTGTCGGAACGCAATTTAGAATTTTCCTTATTTATTTTCACTGGGAAATGCCCTATTTTTATGGAACTTCAAAAAGTCATATATTTTTTTCCGATTTCCTTAAATGCCTTCGTTAGGTTATTGGGACAGATGACGGACATTGCACAACGGAATAAGATCAAATGTCCTAATAACCGTTATTAATTGGATAAATCAGCACCAATCTAATTTTCATTTTTTTCCATATAATTCTTTGTCTAGAAAGAGACGTAATTAAGGCGCGCTGTTGGGAATTTAATCGCCGAGGAGGATGCAGAATAGTTCTTGTCAATTTTGAAAGACATGTCTTCTGATGTGGAAAAACATAGCTCGGATGATTTTGATTTAAACATATTTTATTGCCTTTAAAGCAACAGGATTGGGCACAAGTTGTACAACTTATTTAAAGCCCTTTCCCTGAAATAAAACATCTGTATAGAGAGCGAGAGAAATTTTAAAAATGTATTTTTTCATAATGTGGACAATCTTTTCTGACACTGACGGCAGAAGTTGACAATATACACTTTCCAAACCATTTTGCTTATACTATTGTCCATCACTCCCGTGCCTTGGTTTGCTTCCTCCTTGTCATTCCGTTCGTCCTTGAATATCCGTTTCTCTTGTGCCGTCAGCATAGGAAAAGATCGATACAAAAACATTTAAACTTATATACAACCTGATTTTTAACTAAAACAAAGAGAGATAGAAAGAAGGGAAGGGAGCGGGGTAGCTCAGATGATTCAGGCACACATTAAACATTGATTATTTCATGCTTGGAAATAATTTTAAAATATAAAGTTTTGTTTAATAACTAAAATTAGTTCTATACTAGGTGTAAAATACTCTTCATTCCTCCTCGAATCAATTCTCATCTCTACTATGTTCTTCCCAAACCACTTTCTTTGCTATCCCAAGAGCAGGAAACTTGAAAACACGAAAACGTCGCATACAAACACTAGTAATCATATCGGCCGACAGGGACGAATCTCATTTGACACAGTATTTTAGATGTACATGTGCAGTGTGTGTTTAGTTTAAACATATTTTATTGTACAAATATACNGAAAAGATATCGTCTAAACTGTGAAAAGGATCCGCATTTAAATAAATTATAAATTATACAAAATTTCATGACATGCAGCCCGGTATAGTAATTTTATAATGAACAAGATCAATGTAATTAAGTAATCAAGCAAAATAATGAAATGCAATTTCATAAACATATATTAACAACATACACATATAAATAAAAATAAGAAATGATAATTATAATTATCAAAACCTATAGCTGGATTAGATGTAATGATGCACTTGTTTAAAAACTTTTGTATTGGTTTCTATAGAAAGTTGGGTATTACCAAACAAAAGTAATTCTAAATCAAAATCAACATACAAGGCATTCAAATTTTGGAACAGGATGCGTCTTTCGTCGTTAAAAAGTAAGCACTCATAAAAAAAGTGAAAGGCATTTTCACAGGGATGGCCACAATTACAAACTGGACTATCAACAAGATTTACCCTATAAAGATCATATTTAAGTGGACTACACTGATATCTAAGATTTGTATGCAAACTGTTCAATTTACGTTCACTGAAACCTAAGTAGATTGGCGGAGGAGATAGTACATTTGAAGTTAACGAGTTTTTAAAAGAATGGAAAGAAGTCAATGATCGTCCTGAAAGGTCCAATAAATTCCAACTACGAAGTGTGTGTGCTGCAACTTTCACATGCATGATATAAGCATTGATATGAACACGGTTATGTGTCGTCAATCCGATCGTGTGTAGTCACAACAGGTTATGTGTCGTCAATCCGATCGTGTGTAGACACAAGAGGTTATGCGTCGTCAATCCGATCTTGTGTAGACACAAGAGGTTATGTGTCGCCAATCCGATCGTGTGTAGACACAAGAGGTTATGGGCCTAAACGATCAGCCGAGGGAATTGGCAATGCCTGATAAAATCTAAGGCGACTACATTGCGTAATGGGGACGCCTGAAAAGTAAAACAACATTGTAGTATTCAGGACGTTATGAGGAACATTTGAACACCCTTTCTAGTCAATGCAGCCGTTTTTGATGAGTCTCCTACAATATCGAACTGAACATTTATCAGGATAAATCCTCAGGATCCCATCATTTTTCCACCAATGTAGGTGCTTTCTCTTTTCCTGCCTTATCTGTCTCATCCTCCATATCTGTACTAATCCGCAAAACACTTATGTGTTGAATAGACTTCAAGCCCAACTAATAAACTATAACTTTAACTATAAAAAGAACAACAAACCAACAGTCATGTTAACGTTGAATAGAATCTTAACAATGTATTACAATGACTAGAAACATTATACAAATGACCTTCGAACATTTTTTAAATACAAAACAATACCCTTACAACTAAACAGAAAATCACTCTGGAAACGCTGCACTTCATAAATATTACAAATGAATATTTATTGAGATCTGTGGAGGACAAATGTTGGAGTTCATACACGTATTGAACCAGTGAATACCTTTCAAAACCACCTAATTTATATTGATAATCACCAGATGTCACACTTATATAATATACAATACATGTTGTCCAACATCCTCGTGAACCTGGCAACTTGAAAAATTGCATACATCATCATTCATTATCGCAATGATACACACTTATCTGCTGTTCCTAC
>NW_018407515.1:480761-481484 GCF_002113885.1 Mizuhopecten yessoensis
GCGCTGTGGCACTCCAGGGGTTAAAGCATGCACCCTTGCAAGAAATACAGATAGCCAAAGTCTGAATCTAGAAAAAATCTGTGTTGAGTACTGTTATATATTTGATGGGCAAAATATTTTCCCATCAATTCACCATGATAAAACATAGGAGTTCCCAACGAGTGATAGTTGGTTATCATGTTTATCTTACACAAGTTAGTTAATTTTCAAATTGTATAAAGGCACAAGGTTTACCGAGTGTCTTTTATAATTTGAAAATAAACTAACGAGAGTTTCTCCCATAACATTCATATTTAGATCTGGAAAGATATGTTTCCCTTGAAAATACACTATGTCAGCTTCCGATGGAGGGAAACAATTGCCGTAAATCATGACGTCCCAATGGAAGATGAAGTGGCAACGCATTATTATGTGGTTTACGTATCAAAAGTTAAAAAAAATATGACCAAAGAAATCACGTCCAGGGTGTTACCCACTTGGGTAACCAAATTTTTTTACCAACTCCTTATAGGTTTATCCAATAAATCGGGAGTGAGGAAACCTATAGTGGTTGTCGAAGAAATCATATTTATGTAAGATTTCAAACCCATTTTATTTAGATATGATGAAACTAGTCGAGGTTCATCTTCATTGTATTTATTTTGGTATTTATAAGAACATAGTATACCAACATTAAGTTTGCACTGCTAACTTTAATGTACCTGAAATATTATACAATGTACA
>NW_018407515.1:482279-484954 GCF_002113885.1 Mizuhopecten yessoensis
ACATTTTTTAACGTTTTAAATTTGCAAATGATTTTGTAGTTAGAAATTTTGACAATTTAAAAAAATTGTGACTATGCAGAAACTGTGAACATGCAAAGATAAACACATTGTGAAGACATCTTGCTATACACTACTACATTATCAATACCATGTCTTACATCACGATAACAAAATATTATAAATATCAATTTCCTAAAAAATATACAGCAAGTACACCATATAAAGCCATAGGAGAACTGCTACAAAAAGCTCTCATTTCTAAGCAATTCATACATGTATAGCTGTACAGGTTATCACCCAATTTCGAGTCAATTTGAAGCTGAGTTTGAGCTGAAGTCTCTATCTTATGTCTTCTGAGATTAGGTTTGAGAGTAAGCCCCTATGTTCAGTCTATGGGAGGTAAAGGTTGAGCTTTTGTCTTCCTGTAAAGTCTATCGGAGACACAGTTTGAGTTAAATCTCAAATTAAGTCTATGGGAGACCAAGTTTGAGCTTAAAACTCTATGTTAAATCTATAGGAGACTTAAGTTTGAGCTTAAGTGTCTATGTTTAGTCAACTGGAGGTTAAGTTTGAGCTATTGTCCCCATGTTAAGTCTATTGGTGACCACGTTTGAGTATAATCCTTTATGGTTAGTTTATGGAAGCCTAATATTGAGCTAAGGACTCAATGTAAGTCTATGAGAGATTAAGTTTGGGCTTTATGTCTATGTTACAGTAAAAGGGATTTAAGTTTGAATTCAGCATGAGGCAGCTCTTGAAGTGTTGGGAGTATTGGGGAGATGGGTTTAATATTTCATGTTATATTTAAGTGTAACATAAAATACAAAGTTTCAAAGACAATGCTACATTATAGGCACTTACTACTAAACAAATCATATTCAGCAAAATATCTGCTGGTCATTTTTAATATGTTTATGTGCTACTATGTTCATAAATAGTTTTCTGATTACAGTTTTTAAACTAGAATTGATACATACTTTTGAAGAAACAAATGAATTAATAACAAAATCTGATTTTCCTATTTGATATTCACAGTAAGAATTCTACCTCGATATCGTTGAATACTGCAGTACTTTCCCGTTCAAAATGTTAAAGGTTCACCTTGTTGATGTGTTGGAATGTAGCTCCTCAATGTTTTAGCTGGTCTGATCCAAGATAATTAACAGGTTTTTAAAATTATGTTTGGTAGTTGCACAAGTTTCACAGCTTAGCTTGGGGAGTTATATCTCCCAAGCCACCAACAAATTAATTGGGATTGTTTGCCTCCCATGTCCTCAAAGTTGAACACGAAGGAGGTATCACATAAGTACTGCTATTGTCAACAGTGTCTTCAATCTTAAAGCTGAAGTCTTCAACTCCACAGACAGCTAGGACACTCTCATCAATGGGGTCATCACTGCAGCGATTTCACAATAAAAATTTGAACAAAAAGCTGAAATATATCTATGTCAGAATTTGATTTAAAATAAAATAATTTGAAAACTAATCATTTCATTTCTAGATCANTACAATCGTGATGGGAGGGATGAAGTGGCCTGCCCCTCTCTCAGTGGCTTAATATATCTGTGGAAAGAGTCAAGCACCTGTAAACACAGAAGGGTGTATTTTAGTATTCTTCATAACAATAAACAATCTTTTTGTATACATAACATCCTTCTTTCCATCTACCTATTACATACAATAATGAAAAAAAAACTTCGTTTGTATAATGAAATAAAAAACATGGTTTTGATTTCTTTTAAATGTTTCTTTTAGTATTTTGCTTCATTTAAATGATTGACTACTTAATATTGCTGATTTTTTTAATATACACCAATAATCATACAAACTTTTTTACCGGTAATGATAAAAAAATAGCATGCTAACGAAACATAGTCATATAATCATATAAACTTTTTTACCAGTAATGATAAAAAACTTCTTTAAATAGCATGCGAACAAAACATAGATAATTCATATATCATTCCCTTGCTTACATCTTTCTCATTCAGTGGTGATGACTTGGCATACTCGTAGAGTGCGTAATACACATTCCCATCATATCGTCCCAGACAGGAATCCAGCACTTTGTCGTGGTAGTCAAAGGCATCCACCAAAGCTACAGCGTCAGGTCGCACATCAGCCAGACGTGTCATCATCTTCCTGGTGAGGATATCAACTTGGTCAGTGTTGAAAAACTGGTCCTGCGTTGACAAGAAACAACAGACCTATTATCTTATATCTGTAGTCTAAAAGAACATATCAATACTCTCAAAATAGAAAGTTCAGTCAGATTTTCTGACCTAGTGTCCTTTAACTTGACTTGTTTGCTTGCGTTTTACATCCTTTTAACAGCTATTTACAATTTCATTAAAGCTCCTGATGATCGTTCTATCCGTGCACTAAAATTGACTGTAGTACCTCTGAGTCTGGAGAAGAAGAATTTTGAAATATTGGTTAATTTTTCCTTTGGGGCCCCATCCTGGCCCCTAGGGTTGGGGTAAGAATCCCAATTTTACATTTTAAAACCATCTTTCTCCAAGGATAATTCTCACCAAGTAAGAATAATTTCCTACAGAAAATTGTCAAAATATACCCAAAAGTGTTGTTTCCCTATGTAAACTATAGTAAAATTTACTATTTTTTGAATAATTGGTTAATTTTCCCTTTGGGGCCCCACCCTGGACCCAGGGGTT
>NW_018407515.1:486038-486621 GCF_002113885.1 Mizuhopecten yessoensis
TATAGAAAACAAAATGTGGGAAGGCTGTAACATAAGGAAACCTGTGGATAGCAGGCATATAAAAAGTAGGTCACTATGACCAAATTATGGTATATTATTATCATACTTGCCACATGGAATGATTTGAGAGCAAGACTCATGAAAATTGACTCAGAAAAATTTCCTCACAGCGTGGGATTCATTTCTCACAAATTTCAATCCTTGTGAAGAAAAAATAGCTCTATTTATCACTTACCTGTAGAATCATGTTATAGTAATACAAGCAATTTTCAGACCATGAAATACAACGTTCTGTATTGCACATGTGCAACACAGAATGTTGTGTTTACCTGTACTAGCCGGAACTACTTTTTAAGGGAATCCCCTTGTCATAGCGAACTGAAAAGTTCCCAGTATTTGCAAAAAATATCAAAGTGTATAAAATCTTTGTATCGATCTTTACCGAATATGGAAGGTATGTGATAAAAGCAAGACCACACACTTGTTTTTTTCTGACGAAACAGAAAGCACTCATTTATTGGGCGGACGTATATATTGACTCCGCGCACTCGTGAATATATTCGCTCGAGCAATAAACTTGTGC
>NW_018407515.1:488435-488958 GCF_002113885.1 Mizuhopecten yessoensis
TCAAATCCTGAAAAACAAGACCCTGTATCACCATACTTATTATATGACCAATACATTGGTTTAACTTGTCATATCAAATAATTGCATAATACCGTATACGTGTACCAGGAAGCTTTCCCACAGTCAAATATTCAACCTTCACTGGTAAAATCTATAATCGCCCAGTCAAATATTCTACATTCACTGGTAAAATCTATAATCTCCCAGTCAAATATTCTACATTCACTGGTAAAATCTATAATCACCCAGTCTAATATTCTACCTTCACTGGTAAAATATATAATCGCCCAGTCAAATAATCTACATTCACTGGTAAAATCAATAATCGCCAAGTAAAATATTCTACCTTCACTGGTAAAATATATAATCGTCCAGTCAAATAATCGCCCAGTCAAATAATCGCTGTCAAATATTTCATATTCACTGGTAAAATCTATAGTCCCCCAGTCAAATAATCGCTCAGTCAAATATTCTACCATCACTGGTAAAATCTATAATTGCTCAGTCAAATATTCTACATTCA
>NW_018407515.1:490747-490916 GCF_002113885.1 Mizuhopecten yessoensis
CATAGTCCCCCAGTCAAATAATTGCCAAGTCAAATATTCTACCTTCACTGGTCAAATCTATAATCCCCCAGTCAAATAATCGCAGTCAAATAATCGCCCAGTCAAATATTCTACATTCACTGGTAAATTCCATAGTCCCCAAGTCAAATAATTGCCAAGTCAAATATTC
>NW_018407515.1:491705-491908 GCF_002113885.1 Mizuhopecten yessoensis
CTCAGGACCCTCCAAACTCAAAGACAGCAGCTCTGATACTCCAGGGGTTACACTATCTTCTGCTCTCTGCACCCCGGGATTATGTCACAGCAAATTTGAAAGCACATGGCTAGCTATTTGATTGGTTTTAGGTAAAAAAAAAAGAAACTGACCCATCGCTAGGCTGTTACCTGCCTTTTGACGATTACAGAGAAGTGGCACTC
>NW_018407515.1:492793-493289 GCF_002113885.1 Mizuhopecten yessoensis
GAGGAAGAAAATATTCTAAACAAGAGTTCCACAAAGCGGTACATGATACGCCCGTCAGATGTCAAATGAGCAGTTTGCCACAAAGGGCCATAAGTGCAATAAAGTTATTGCGCAGAAATTGTGTTCCGACAATTCTACAAAAGGCTGTAAGTCCGTAAATTATGGCTGAGGTTTGAAATGAATCCATTCAAAATTACTGAAATTATTCAGCGGAAACTGTTACGTCAATTTTATAAAGGGCCATAACTCCCTTAATAGCAGGCGGATAATGGTCATAAAACTTGTGCAAGAAATGAACCTTCCTATGAAGTTTGAAATCAATCCATTCAAAATTACTCAAGTTATTGAGCGAAACTGTCCTGTCATTCGACGGGCGTATAAAAATGACTGATGGACAACAGATGATGGGACACCACACCATGCACTCACAAGCAGTATTCCAGGAAAGCTAAGAACTGTGCATTGTGTATGTGGATTTCAGATTTTCTTTAAAGTA
>NW_018407516.1:0-510 GCF_002113885.1 Mizuhopecten yessoensis
TATACCCCGTGGTTTATGTTATAATGATACAGTATACCCCGTGGTGTGTGTTATAATGGTACAGTGTACCCCATAGTTTCTGTTATAATGTTACAGTATACCTCATGGTTTGTGTTATAATGTTACAGTATACCTCATGGTTTGTGTTATAATGGTACAGTATACCCCGTGGTTTATGTTATAATGGTACAGTATACCACATGGTTTATGTTATAATGGTACAGTGTACCACATGGTTTCTGTTATAATGGTACAGTATAACCCGTGGTTTATTTTATAATGGTACAGTATACCCCATGGGTTATGTTATATCTGTACAGTATACTTCATGGTTTGTGTTATAATGGTACAGTGTACCCCATAGTTTCTGTTATAATGGTACAGTGTACCTCATGGTTTGTGTTATANACTCATGGTTTGTGTTATAATAGTACAGTATACCCCGTGCTTTGTGTTATAATGGTGCAGTATAACCCGTGGTTTATGTTATAATGGTACAGTATAGCCCGT
>NW_018407516.1:3157-10235 GCF_002113885.1 Mizuhopecten yessoensis
CACCCCGTTGTTTACGTTATAATGGTACAGTATACCCAATGGTTTATGTTATAATGGTACAGTATACCCAATGGTTTATGTTATAATGTTACATTATACCCAATGGTTTATGTTATAATGGTACAGTATACCTCATGGTTTATGTTATAATGTATACCCAATGGTTTATGTTAGTTATAATGGTACAGAAACCATGGGGTATACTGTACCATTATAACGTAAACCATGGGTTATGTTATAATGGTACAGTATAACCCATGGTTTACGTTATAATGGTACCATATACCGAATGGTTTATGTTATAATGGTACAGCATACCTCATGGTTTATGTTATAATAGTACAGTATACCCAATGGTTTATGTTATAATGGTGCAGTATACCCCGTGGTTTATGTTATAATGGTACAGTGTACCCCGTGGTTTATGTTATAATGGTACAGTATACCTCATGGTTTGTGTTATAATAGTACATTATACCCCACGGTTTATGTTATAATGATACAGTAAACCTCGTGGTTTATGTTATAATGGTACAGTATACCCCATGATTTATGTTATAATGGTACAGTGTACCCCGTGGTTTATGTTATAATGGTACAGTATACCCCGTGGTTTATGTTATAATGGTAGAGTATACCACATGGTTTATGTTATAATGGTACAGTATACCCAATGGTTTATGTTATAATGGTACTGTATACCCCGTGATTTATGTTATAATGGTACAGTGTACCTCATGGTTTGTGTTATAATTGTACAGTATACCTCATGGTTTGTGTTATAATAGTACAGTATACACAATCGTTTATGTTATAATGGTACAGTATACCCCGTGGTTTATGTTATAATAGTACAGTATACACAATCGTTTATGTTATAATGGTACACTATACCCCATGGTTTATGTTATAATGGTTCATTATACCCCGTGGTTTATGTAATAATGTTACTGTATACCCCGTGATTTATGTTATAATGGTACAGTGTACCCCATAGTTTCTGTTATAATGGTACAGTAAACCCGTTGGTTTCTGTTATAATGGTACAGTAAACCCGTTGGTTTCTGTTATAATGGTACAGTAAACCCGTTGGTTTCTGTTATAATGGTACAGTACAGCCCGTGGTTTATGTTATAATGGTACAGTATACCCCGTGGTTTGTGTTATAATGGTACAGTATACCCGTTGGTTTCTGTTATAATGGTACAGTATATCCCGTGGTTTATGTTATAATGGTACAGTGTACCTCATGGTTTGTGTTATAATTGTAGTGTACCTCATGGTTTGTGTTATAATGGTACAGGATACCCCGTGGTTTATGTTATAATGGTACATTATACCCCGTGGTTTATGTTATAATGGTACAGTATAACCCGTGGTTTGTGTTATAATTCTACAGTATACCCCATGGTTTCTGTTATAATGGTACAGTATACCCCGTGGTTTATGTTATAATGGTACAGTGTACCTCATGGTTTATGTTATAATGGTACAGTATACCTCATGGTTTGTGTTATAATGGTACAGTATACCCCATGGTTTGTGTTATAATAGTACAGTATACCTCATGGTTTGTGTTAAAATGGTACAGTAAACCCCATGGTTTTGTTATGATGGTACAGTATAACCCATGGTTTCTGTTATATTGATACAATTTACCCCATGGTGTCTGTTATGATGGTAAAGTTTACCCCATGGTTTCTGTTATACTGGTATAGTTCCCACATATAAACAATGCTAACCTCGTTACCTCCAGTTCCCACATATAAACAATGATAAACTCGCTACCTCCAGTTCCCACATATGAATAATGCTAACCTTGTAACCTCCAGTTCCCACATATGAATAATGCTAACCTCATTACCTACAATTCCCACATATGAACAATGCAAACCTCGTTACCTCCAGTTCCCACATATAAACAATAATAACCTCGTTACCTCCAGTTCCCAAATATAAACAATGATAACCTTGTTACCACCAGTTCCAACATATAAACACTGCTAACCTCGTTACCTCCATTTCCCACATATAAACAATGATAACCTTATTACATTCAGCTTCCACATATGAACTATGCAAACCTCGTTACCTCCAGTTCCCACATATGAACAATGCAAACCTTGTTACCTCCAGTTCCCACATATGAATAATGATAACCTCGTTACCTCCAGTTCCCACATATGAATAATGCTAATCTCGTAACATCCAGTTACCACATATGAACAATACTAACCTCGTTACCTCCATTTCCCACATATAAACAATGCTAACCTCGTTACCTCCATTTCCCATATCTAAACAATGATAACCTTGTTACCTCCTGTTCCCACATATAAACAATGCTAACTTCGTTACCTCCATTTCCTACATATAAACAATGATAACCTTGTAACCTCCAGTTCCCACATATAAACACTGCTAACCTTGTTACCTCCAGTTCCCACATTTAAACAATGCTAACCTCGTTACCTCCAGTTCCCACATATGAATAATGATAACCTCGTTACCTCCAGTTCCCACATATGGATAATGCTAATCTCGTTACATCCAGTTACCACATATGAACAATGCTTACCTCGTTACCTCCATTTCCCACATATAAACAATGCTAACCTCGTTACCTCCATTTCCCATATATAAACACTGCTAACCTCGTTACCTCCATTTCCCACATATAAACAATGCTAACCTCGTTACCTCCAGGTCCCCCATATAAACAATGCTAACCTCGTTACCTCCATTTCCCACATATAAACAATGTTAACCTTGTTACCTCCAGTTCCCACATATAAACAATGCAAACCTCGTTACCTCCATTTCCCACATATAAACAATGATAACCTTGTTACCTCCTGTTCCCAAATATGAACAATGCAAACCTCGTTACCTCCAGTTCCCACATATGAACAATGCAAACCTCGTGACCTCAGGTTCCCACATATAAACAATGATAACCTTGTTACCTCCAGTTCCCACAAATAAACAATGATAGCCTTGTTACCTCCAGTTCCCACATATAAACAATGCTAACCTCGCTACCTCCAGTTCCCACATATAAACAAAGCTAACCTTGTTACCTCCAGTTCCCACATATAAACAATGATAACCTTGTTACCTCCAGTTCCCACATATGAATAATGCTAATCTCGTTACATCCAGTTCCCACATATGAACAATGCTAACCTCGTTACCTCCATTTCCCACATATAAACAATGGAAACCGCGTTACCTCCATTTCCAACATATAAACAATGATAACCTTGTTGCCTCCAGTTCCCACATATAAACAATAATAACCTTGTTACCTCCAGTTCCCACATATAAACAATGCTAACCTCGCTACCTCCAGTTCCCACATATAAACAAAGCTAACCTTGTTACCTCCAGTTCCCACATATAAACAATGATAACCTGTTACCTCCATTTCCCACATATAAACAATGATAACCTCATTACCTCCATTTCCCACATATAAACAATAATAACCTCGTTACCTCCTGTTCCCACATATAAACAATGATAACCTCGTTACCTCCAGTTCCCACATATAAACAATGATAACCTTGTAACCTCCAGTTCCCACATATAAACAATGATAACCTTGTTACCTCCAGTTACCACATATAAACAATGATAACCTTGTTACCTCCAGTTCACACATATAAACAATGATAACCTTGTTACCTCCAGTTCCCACATATAAACAATGATAACCTTGTTACCTCCAGTTCCCACATATAAACAATGATAACCTTGTTACCTCCAGTTCCCACATATAAACAATAATAACCTCGTTACCTCCATTTCCCACATATAAACAATAATAACCTCGTTACCTCCTGTTCCCACATATAAACAATGATAACCTCGTTACCTCCAGTTCCCACATATAAACAATAATAACCTCGTTACCTCCAGTTCCCACATATAAACAATAATAACCTCGTTACCTCCAGTTCCCACATATAAACAATGATAACCTCGTTACCTCCAGTTCCCACATATAAACAATGATAACCTCGTTACCTCCAGTTCCCACATATAAACAATGATAACCTCGTTACCTCCAGTTCCCACATATAAACAATGATAACCTCGTTACCTCCAGTTCCCACATATAAACAATGATAACCTCGTTACCTCCAGTTCCCACATATAAACAATGATAACCTCGTTACCTCCAGTTCCCACATATAAACAATGATAACCTCGTTACCTCCAGTTCCCACATATAAACAATGATAACCTCGTTACCTCCAGTTCCCACATATAAACAATGATAACCTCGTTACCTCCAGTTCCCACATATAAACAATGATAACCTTGTTACCTCCAGTTCCCACATATAAACAATGATAACCTTGTTACCTCCAGTTCCCACATATAAACAATTCTAACCTCGTTACCTCCATTTCCCACATATAAACAATAATAACCTCGTTACCTCCTGTTCCCACATATCAACAATGATAACCTCGTTACCTCCAGTTCCCACATATAAACAATGATAACCTTGTAACCTCCAGTTCCCACATATAAACAATGATAACCTTGTAACCTCCTGTTCCCACATATAAACAATGCTAACCTTGTTACCTCCAGTTCCCACGTATAAACATTGCTAACCTCGTTACCTCCATTTCCCACATATAAACAATGCTAACCTCGTTATCTCAATTTCCCACATATAAACAATGATAACCTTGTTACCTCCAGTTCCCACATATAAACAATGATAACCACATATGAACAATGCCAACCTCGTTACCTCCAGTTCCCACATATGAACACTGCTAACCTTGTTACATCCAGTTCCAACATATAAACACTGCTAACCTTGTTACCTCCAGTTCCCACATATGAATAATGCTAACTTCGTTACCTCCAGTTCCCACATATGAACAATGCTAACCTTGTAACCTCCAGTTCCCACATATGAATAATGCTAACCTCGTTACCTCCAGTTCCCACATATGAACAATGCTAACCTTGTAACCTCCAGTTCCCACATATGAATAATGCTAACCTCTATACCTCCAATTCCCACATACGAACAATGCAAACCTCGGTACCTCCAGTTCCCACATATGAATAATGCTAATCTCGTTACATCCACTTCCCACGTATAAAGAACAATGCTAACCTTGTTACCAACAGCTTTCACATATGAATAATGCTAACCTCGTTACCTCCAATTCCCACATATGAACAATGCAAACCTCGTTACCTCCAGTTCCCACATATGAATAATGCTAACCTCGTTAAATCCAGTTCCCACATATGAATAATGCTAATCTCGTTACATCCAGTTCCCACATATGAACAATGCAAACCTCGTTACCTCCAGTTCCCAAATATAAACACTGCTAACCTCGTTACCTCCATTTCCTACATATAAACAATGATAACCTTATTACATTCAGCTTCCACATATGAACTATGCAAACCTCGTTACCTCCAAATCCCACATATGAACAATGCAAACCTCGTTACCTCCAGTTCCCACATATAAACACTGCTAACCTCGTTACCTCCATTTCCTACATATAAACAATGATAACCTTATTACATTCAGCTTCCACATATGAACTATGCAAACCTCGTTACCTCCAGATCCCACATAGTTTCTGTTATAATGGTACAGTATACCTCATGGTTTATGTTATAATGGTACAGGATACCTCATGGTTTGTGTGATATTGGTACAGCATACCCAACGGTTTATGTTATAATGGTACAGTAAACCTCATGGTTTGTGTTATACTGGTACAGCATACCCAATGGTTTATGTTATAATGGTACAGTATACCCCATTGTTTATGTTATAATGGTACAGTATACCTCATAGTTTCTGTTATAATGGTACAGTATACCTCATGGTTTGTGTTATAATGGTACAGTATACCTGATGGTTTGTGTTAAAATAGTACAGTCTACCCCGTGGTTTATGTTATAATGGTACAGTATACCCCATGTTTTCTGTTATAATANACAACTTCCCACATATAAACAATGATAACCTCGTTACCTCCAGTTCCCACATATAAACAATGCTAATCTCGTTACATCCAGTTCCCACATATAAACAATGATAACCACATATGAACAATGCCAACCTCGTTACCTCCAGTTCCCACATATGAACACTGCTAACCTTGTTACATCCAGTTCCAACATATAAACACTGCTAACCTTGTTACCTCCAGTTCCCACATATGAATAATGCTAACTTCGTTACCTCCAGTTCCCACATATGAACAATGCTAACCTTGTAACCTCCAGTTCCCACATATGAATAATGCTAACCTCTATACCTCCAATTCCCACATACGAACAATGCAAACCTCGGTACCTCCAGTTCCCACATATGAATAATGCTAATCTCGTTACATCCACTTCCCACGTATAAAGAACAATGCTAACCTTGTTACCAACAGCTTTCACATATGAATAATGCTAACCTCGTTACCTCCAATTCCCACATATGAACAATGCAAACCTCGTTACCTCCAGTTCCAACATATGAATAATGCTAATCTCGTTACATCCAGTTCCCACATATAAACAATGCTAATCTTGTTACCAACATCTTACACCTATGAATAATGCTAACCTCGTTACCTCCAGTCCCACATATAAACAATGATAACCTCGTTACCTCCAGTTCCCACATAAAAACAATGATAACCTTGTTACCTCCAATTCCCACATATGGACAATGCTAATATCGTTACATCCAGTTCCCACATATGAACAATGCAAACCTCGTGACCTCCAGTTCCCACATATAAATAATGATAACCTCGTTACCTCCAGTTCCCACATAAAAACAATGATAACCTTGTTACCTCCAATTCCCACATATGGACAATGCTAATATCGTTACATCCAGTTCCCACATATGAACAATGCAAACCTCGTGACCTCCAGTTCCCACATATAAACAATGCAAACCTCGTTACCTCCATTTCCCACATATAAACAATGCTAACCTCGTTACCTCCATTTCCCATATATAAACAATGATAAGCTTGTTACCTCCAGTTCCCACATATAAACAATGATAACCTTGTTA
>NW_018407516.1:11162-12286 GCF_002113885.1 Mizuhopecten yessoensis
CATGGTACAGTATACCCCATGGTTAATGTGATAATGGTACAGTATACCCCGTGGTTTATGTTATAATGGTAGAGTAAACCACATGGTTTCCGTTATCATGGTACAGTATACCCCATGGTTAATGTGATAATGGTACAGTATACCCCGTGGTTTATGTTATAATGGTACAGTATACCGCGTGGTTTATGTTATTATGGTACAGTATACCTCATCGTTTGTGTTATAATGGTACAGTATACCGCGTGGTTTATGTTATAATGGTAGAGTATACCTCATGGTTTGTGTTATAATGGTACAGTATGCCCCATGGTTTCTGTTATAATGGTACAGTATACCCCATAGTTTCTGTTATAATGGTAAAGTATACCCCATAGTTTCTGTTATAATGGCACAGTATACCTCATGGTTTATGTTACAATGGTACAGTATACATCATGGTTTGTGTGATATTGGTACAGCATAACCAATGGTTTATGTTATAATGGTACAGTATCCCTCATAGTTTCTGTTATAATGGAACAGTATACCTCATGGTTTGTATTATAATGGTACAGTATACCCATGGTTTATGTTATAATGGTAAAGTATACCCCATAGTTTCTGTTATAATGGTACAGTATACCTCATGGTTTGTGTTATAATGGTACAGTATACCCATGGTTTGTGTTATAATGGTAAAGTATACCCCATAGTTTCTGTTATAATGGTACAGTATACCTCATGGTTTATGTTATAATGGTACAGTATACATCATGGTTTGTGTGATATTGGTACAGCATACCCAATGCTTTATGTTATAATGGTACAGTATACCTCATGGTTTCTGTTATATTGGTACAGCATACCCAATNAGTTATAATGATACAGTATACCCCGTGATTTATGTTATAATGGTACAGTATACCTCATAGTTTCTATAATATTGGTACAGTGTACCCCATGGTTTCTGTTATAATGGTACAGTATACCTCATGGTTTGTGTTATATTGGTATAGCATACCCAATGGTTTATGTTATAATGGTACAGTATACCACATGGTTTGTGTTATATTGGTACACCATACCCAATGGTTGATGTGTTAATGGTACAGTATACCCCGTGGTTTATGTTATAATGGTACAGT
>NW_018407516.1:16340-17360 GCF_002113885.1 Mizuhopecten yessoensis
TGTTTGTGTTATAATGGGACAGTATACCCCATGGTTTGTGTTATAATGGTACAGTATACCCCATAATTTCTGTTATAATGGTACAGTATACCTCATGGTTTATGTTATAATGGTACAGTATACCTCATGGTTTGTGTGATATTGGTACAGCATGCCCAATGGTTTATGTTATAATGGTAGAGTATACCTCATGTTTTGTGTTATACTGGTACAGCATACCCAATGGTTTATGTTATAATGGTACAGTATACCTCATGGTTTGTGTTATATTGGTACAGCATACCCAATGGTTTATGTTATAATGGTACAGTATACCTCATGGTTTGTGTTATATTGGTACAGCATACCCAATGGTTTATGTTATAATGGTACAGTATACCTCATGGTTTGTGTTATATTGGTACAGCATACCCAATGGTTTATGTTATAATGGTACAGTATACCTCATGGTTTGTGTTATATTGGTACAGCATACCCAATGGTTTATGTTATAATGGTACAGTATACCCCGTGGTTTATGTTATAATGGTACAGTATACCCCATGGTTTCTGTTATAATAGTACAGTATACCCAATGGTTTATATTATAATGGTACAGTATACCCCGTGGTTTATGTTATAATGGTACAGTATACCCAATGGTTTATGTTATAATGGTGCATAATACCTCATGGTTTATGTTATATTGGTACAGCATACCTCATGGTTTGTGTTATAATGGTACAGTGTACCCCATGGTTTATGTTATATTGATACAGTATACCCCATGGTTTATGTTATAATGGTACAGTATACCCCATGGTTTCTGTTATAATGTCACAGTATACCTCATGGTTTGTGTTATAATGGGACAGTATACCCAATGTTTTCTGTTATAATGGTACAGTATACCTCATAGTTTCTGTTATAATGGTACAGTATACCTCATGGTTTGTGTTATAATGGTACCGTATACCTGATGGTTTGTGTTAAAAAAGTACAGTATACCCCGTGGTTTATGTTATAATGGTACAGTATACC
>NW_018407516.1:20373-21203 GCF_002113885.1 Mizuhopecten yessoensis
AAATGGTAGAGTATACCTCATGGTTTCTGTTATACTGGTACAGCATACCCAATGGTTTATGTTATAATGGTACAGTATTCCTCATGGTTTGTGTTATATTGGTACATTATACCCCATAGTTTCTGTTATAATGGGACAGTATACCCAATGGTTTATGTTATAATGGTACAATATACCTCATGGTTTGTGTTATAATGGTACAGTATACCTCATGGTTTGTGTGATAATGGTACAGTATACCTCATGGTTTGTGTTGTATCTGTACAGTATACCTCATGGTTTGTGTTATAATTGTACAGTGTGCCCTATGGTTTATGTGATAATGGTACAGTATACCCAATGGTTTATGTTATAATAGTACAGTATACCCCATGGTTTATGTTATAATGGTACAGTATACCCAGTGGTTTACGTTATAATGGTACAGTATACCCAATGGTTTATGTTATAATGGTACAGTATACACAATGGTTTATGTTATAATGTTAAATTATACCCAATGGTTTATGTTATAATGGTACAGTATACCTCATGGTTTGTGTTATAATAGTACAGTATACCCAATGGTTTATGTTATAATGGTACAGTATACCCCGTGGTTTATGTTATAATGGTACAGTATACCTCATGGTTTCGGTTATATTGGTACAATGTACCCCATGGTTTATGTTATAATGGTAGAGTATACCACATGGTTTATGTTATAATGGTACAGTATACCTCATAGTTTATGTGATAATGGTACAGTATACCACATGGTTTCTGTTATAATAGTACAGTATACCCCGTGGTTTATGTTATAATGGTACAGTATACCTCATAGTTTCTGT
>NW_018407516.1:24541-26369 GCF_002113885.1 Mizuhopecten yessoensis
ATAACCTTGTTACCTCCAGTTCCCACATATAAACAATGCTAACCTCGCTACCTCCAGTTCCCACATATAAACAAAGCTAACCTTGTTACCTCCAGTTCCCACATATAAACAATGATAACCTGTTACCTCCATTTCCCACATATAAACAATGATAACCTCATTACCTCCATTTCCCACATATAAACAATAATAACCTCGTTACCTCCTGTTCCCACATATAAACAATGATAACCTCGTTACCTCCAGTTCCCACATATAAACAATGATAACCTTGTAACCTCCAGTTCCCACATATAAACAATGATAACCTTGTAACCTCCAGTTCCCACATATGAATAATGATAACCTCGTTACCTCCAGTTCCCACATATGGATAATGCTAATCTCGTTACATCCAGTTACCACATATGAACAATGCTTACCTCGTTACCTCCATTTCCCACATATAAACAATGCTAACCTCGTGACCTCCATTTCCCATATATAAACAATGATAACCTCGTTACCTCCATTTCCCACATATAAACAATGCTAACCTCGTTACCTCCAGTTCCCACATATAAACAATGATAACCTCGTTACCTCCAGTTCCCACATATAAACAATGCTCACCTCCTTACCTCCATTTCCCACATATAAACAATGATAACCTTATTGCATTCAGCTTCCACATATGAACTATGCAAACCTCGTTACCTCCAGATCCCACATATGAACAATGCTAACCTCGTTTCCTCCAGTTCCCACATATGAATAATGCTAACCTCTATACCCCCAATTCCCACATACGAACTATGCAAACCTCGTTACCTCCAGTTCCCACATATAAACAATGCTAACCTTGTTACCTCCAGTTCCCACATATGAACAATGCAAACCTTCTAACCTCCATTTCCCACATATAAACAATGATAATCTTGTTACCTCCAGTTCCCACATATGAACAATGCAAACCTCGTTACCTCCAGTTCCCACATATGAACAATGCTAACCTCGTTACCTCCATTTCCCACATATAAACAATGCAAACCTCCTTACCTCCATTTCCCACATATAAACAATGATATCCTTGTTACCTCCAGTTCCCACATATAAACAATGCTAACCTCGCTACCTCCAGTTCCCACATATAAACAAAGCTAACCTTGTTACCTCCAGTTCCCACATATAAATAATGCTAACTTCGTTACCTCCATTTCCTACATATAAACAATGATAACCTTGTTACCTCCAGTTCCCACATATAAACACTGCTAACCTTGTTACCTCCAGTTCCCACATNAAATCTCGTGACCTCCAGTTCCCACATATGAACAATGCTAACCTCGTTACCTCCATTTCCCACATATAAACAATGGAAACCGCGTTACCTCCATTTCCAACATATAAACAATGATAACCTTGTTACCTCCAGTTCCCACATATAAACAATGATAACCTTGTTACCTCCAGTTCCCACATATGAATAATGCTAATCTCGTTACATCCAGTTCCCACATATGAACAATGCTAACCTCGTTACCTCCATTTCCCACATATAAACAATGGAAACCGCGTTACCTCCATTTCCAACATATAAACAATGATAACCTTGTTGCCTCCAGTTCCCACATATAAACAATAATAACCTTGTTACCTCCAGTTCCCACATATAAACAATGCTAACCTCGCTACCTCCAGTTCCCACATATAAACAAAGCTAACCTTGTTACCTCCAGTTCCCACATATAAACAATGATAACCTGTTACCTCCATTTCCCACATATAAACAATGATAACCTCATTACCTCCATTTCCCACATATAAACAATAATAACCTCGTTACCTC
>NW_018407517.1:0-511 GCF_002113885.1 Mizuhopecten yessoensis
AATTCAAATTATTTTCAAAATACACTTCTTTTTAGTTATCAAATTGTTTTTCCCAGTTTTTAAGAATTTGTAGTCCCACAAAGTCATACTTAATAACCCAAATAACTTTCTGAGGGGAAATTTGACAATACCAGTTTTTGCCAAATTTCATTTTTTCGGTATTTTCTGGCTTATTGAAAACACTCTATAAAACCTGATATAACAATATTTCACCCAGTTTAAGACAGAATACTTGGCCGTCAAGTAGAACTAGTATTGAGTATAGAAAAACATTGACAGATTTGGTTCTAAGAAGAATTTAACAATTTTCCATGGAGCACTTGGAAAACTAATGAAATGAAACTAATGAAATTTTGAGAAATTCAAATTATTTTCAAAATACACTTCTTTTTAGTTATAAAATTGTTATTCCCAGTTTTTAACCATTTTGTAGTCACACAAAGTCATACTTAATAACCCAAATTACCTTTCTGAGGGGAAATTTGACTATACCAGTTTTTGCCAAATTTCA
>NW_018407517.1:1310-1870 GCF_002113885.1 Mizuhopecten yessoensis
TTTTTTTTCGGTATTTTCTGGCTTATTGAAAACACTCTATAAAACCCTGATATAACAACGTTTCACTCGTTTAAGAGAGATTACTTGGCGTCTAGAAGAACTTGTATTTAGCATGCAAAAACATCGATGACAGATTTGGTTCTAAAAACAATTTAACAATTTTCCATGGAGCACTTGGAAAACTAATGAAATGAAACTAATGAAATTTTGAGAAATTCAAATTATTTTCAAAATACACTTCTTTTTAGTTATAAAATTGTTATTCCCAGTTTTTAACCATTTTGTAGTCCCACAAAGTCATACTTAATAACCTAAATAACTTTCTGAGGGGAAATTTGACAATACCAGTTTTTGCCAAATTTCATTTTTTCGGTATTTTCTGGCTTATTCAAAACACTCTATAAAACCCTGATATAACAATATTTCACCCAGTTTAAGACAGAATACTTGGCCGTCAAGTAGAACTAGTATTGAGTATTCAAAAACATTGACAGATTTTGTTCTAAGAAGAATTTAACAATTTTCCATGGAGCACTTGGAAAATTAATGAAATGAAACTA
>NW_018407517.1:6836-7132 GCF_002113885.1 Mizuhopecten yessoensis
TCAGTTTTTGCCAACTTTCATTTTTTCGTTATTTTCTTGCTTATTGAAAACACTCAATAAAACCTGATATAACAATATTTCACCCAGTTTAAGACAGAATACTTGGCCGTCAAGTAGAACTAGTATTGAGAATGCAAAAACATTGACAGATTTGGTTCTAAGAAGAATTTAACAATTTTCCATCGAGCACTTGGAAAACTAATGAAATGAAACTAATGAAATTTTGAGAAATTCTTTTCAAAATACACTTTTTTTTTGTTATAAAATTGTTATTCCCAGTTTTTAAGAATTTGTAG
>NW_018407517.1:15962-16336 GCF_002113885.1 Mizuhopecten yessoensis
ACATTAATAATAGCCTAAATAACTTTCTGAGGGGAAGTTTGAAAATACCAGTTTTTGCCAAATTTCGGTTTTTTCGGTAGACAGAATACTTGGCCATCAAGTAGAACTAACTATTTTTCAGAACTTGGAAAACTAATGAAATGAAACTAATGAAATTTTAAGAAATTCAAATTATTTTCAAAATACACTTCTTTTAAGTTATAAAATTGTTATTCCCAGTTTTTAACTATTTTGTAGTCCCACAAAGTCATACTTTATAACCCAAATAACATTCTGAGGGGAAATTTGACAATACCAGTTTTTGCCAAATTTCATTTGTTCGGTATTTCCTGGCTTATTGAAAACACTCGATAAAACCAAATATAACAACATTA
>NW_018407517.1:20617-21483 GCF_002113885.1 Mizuhopecten yessoensis
ATATACGTTACATATACTTGATTGTTGGCACAACATTCAGACTGATACATACCAAAAAGCGAGGTCAGCATTTGGCTGCTCGTTTAAGATATGTGACTTTTGATAGGTCAATACACCTTTGTACGTATACTATACGTATACAAGTATGAGGACAGCTTTTGACTGCTCATACTCTCGTAGATAATTTGACCTCTATAGAGAGTTATCACTATGAGCATGCAAAAACATTGATGACAGATTTGGTTCTAAAAACAATTTAACAATTTTCCATGGAGCAATTGGAAAACTAATGAAATGAAACTAATGAAATTTTGAAATATTCAAATTATTTTCAAAATACACTTCTTTTTTGTTATAAAATTGTTATTCCCAGTTTTTAAGAATTTGTAGTCGCACAAAGTCATACATAATAACCTAAATAACTTTCTGAGGGGAAGTTTGAAAATACCAGTTTTTGCCAAATTTCGGTTTTTTCTGTAGACAGAATACTTGGCCATCAAGTAGAACTAACTATTTTTCAGCACTTGGAAAACTAATGAAATGAAACTAATGAAATTTTAAGAAATTCAAATTATTTTCAAAATACACTTCTTTTTAGTTATAAAATTATTATTCCCAGTTTTTAACCATTTTGTAGTCCCACAAAGTCATACTTAATAACCCAAATAACTTTCTGAGGGGAAATTTGAAAATACCAGTTTTTGACAAATTTCATTTTTTCGATATTTCCTGGCTTATTGAAAACACTCGATAAAACCATATATAACAACATTACACCCGTTTAAGAGAGATTACTTGGCGTCTAGATGTATTTGTATTGTGTATGCAAAAACATTGACAGATTTGGTTCTAAGAAGAATTGAACA
>NW_018407517.1:28111-28843 GCF_002113885.1 Mizuhopecten yessoensis
ACAAAATACACTTCTTTATAGTTATAAAATTGTTATTCCCAGTTTTTAAGAATTTGTAGTCGCACAAAGTCATACATAATAACCTAAATAACTTTCTGAGGGGAAGTTTGAAAATACCAGTTGTTGCCAAATTTCGGTTTTTTCGGTAGACAGAATACTTAGCCATCAAGTAGAACTAACTATTTTTCAGTACAAGTGCTGAAGAAAACTAATGAAATGAAACTAATGAAATTTTAAGAAATTCAAATAATTTTCAAAATACACTTCTTTTTAGTCATAAAATTGTTATTCCCAGTTTTTAACCATTTTGTAGTCCCACAAAGTCATACTTAATAACCCAAATAACTTTCTGAGGGGAAATTTGACAATACCAGTTTTTGCCAAATTTCATTTTTTCGGTATTTCCTGGCTATTTGAAAACACTCGATAAAACCATATATAACAACATTACACCCGTTTAAAAGAGATTACTTGGCATCTAGAAGAACTTGTATTGAGTATGCAAAAACATTGACAGATTTGGTTCTAAGAAGAATTTAACAATTTTCCATGGAGCACTTGGAAAACTAATGAAATGAAACTAATGAAACTTTGAGAAATTCAAATTATTTTCAAAATACTCTTTTTTTTTGTTATGAAATTGTTATTCCCAGTTTTTAAGAATTTGTAGTCGCACAAGGTCATACATAATAACCCAAATAACTTTCTGAGGGGAAATTTGACTATACCAGT
>NW_018407517.1:31695-32270 GCF_002113885.1 Mizuhopecten yessoensis
TGATATCAAATCAGCTTTCCGGCTTCTTCCAGCACAGCCGTCGGATTTTGAGTTGCTTGGTTTCAAGGTGGCAGGGTTGTCATTTTATTACAAAACATTACCTATGGGTTGTAGTGTATCATGTGCTTTGTTTGAAAACTTTTCTACAGCTCTTCAGTGGATAGTTATTGATCAAACAGGTTTGGAGTCCTTAGATCATTACTTGGATGATTTTATATTTGTTGGTGCTCATGGTACAAATGATTGTGTGTTTCTNTGTGTTTCTCATGTCGGCCTTTTCGGAAATTTGTAAAGTGCTCGGGGTACCCATTGCAGGTGATAAAACAGTTGGGCCTACTTATATTTTAGAATTTTTGGGCTTGGAGATTGACACCATTGAGATGGTGGTTCGAATCCCGCAGGATAAGCTGTTAGAATTAAAGGTTTTAATTACTCGTATGCTTGGGAAGAAAAAGATTTCTCTGCATGAGCTGGAATCAGTGGCAGGAAAGATGAATTTTTGTGCCAGAGCTATCCCCTCAGCTAGGGCATTCATACGGCGAATGTATGATGCTATGATTGGTATTAAGAAATCC
>NW_018407517.1:32691-33655 GCF_002113885.1 Mizuhopecten yessoensis
TAACTATTTTTTCAGGGCTTGGAATACTAATGAAATGAAACTAATGAAATTTTGAGAAATTCAAATTATTTTCAAAATACACTTCTTTTTTGTTATAAAACTGTTATTCCCAGTTTTAACCATTTTGTAGTCCCACAAAGTCATACTTAATAACTCAAATAACCTTCTGAGGGGAAATTTGACTATACCAGTTTTTGCCAAATTTCATTTTTTCGGTATTTTCTGGCTATTTGAAAACACTCGATAAAACCTGAAATAACAACATTTCACTCAGTTTAAGAGAGATTACTTGGCGTCTAGAAGAACTTGTATTGGGCATGCAAAAACATTGATGACAGATTTGGTTCTAAAAACAATTTAACAATTTTCCATGGAGCACTTGGAAAACTAATGAAATGAAACTAATGAAATTTTGAGAAATTCAAATTATTTTCAAAATACACTTATTTTTTGTTATAAAACTGTTATTCCCAGTTTTAACCATTTTGTAGTCCCACAAAGTCATTCTTAATAACCCATATAACTTTCTGAGGGGAAATTTGGCAATACCAGTTTTTGCCAAATTTCATTTTTGCGGTATTTTCTGGCTTATTGAAAACACTCAATAAAACCTGATATAACAATATTTCACCCAGTTTAAGAGAGATTACTTGGCCGTCAAGTAGAACTAGTATTGAGTATGCAAAAACATTGACAGATTTGGTTCTAGGAAGAATTTAACAATTTTCCATGGAGCACTTGGAAAACTAATGAAATGAAACTAATGAAATTTTGAGAAATTCAAATTATTTTCAAAATACACTTCTTTTTTGTTATAAAACTGTTATTCCCAGTTTTTAACCATTTTGTAGTCACACAAAGTCATACTTAATAACCCAAATAACTTTCTGAGTGGAAATTTGACTATACCAGTTTTTGACAAATTTCATTTGTTCGGTATTTTCTGGCTTATTGAAAACACTCT
>NW_018407517.1:35656-36122 GCF_002113885.1 Mizuhopecten yessoensis
CCAAATTAGACACCACCGTGGTACTTCCTTTTAATCACTGTTTGAAGAAGGCGAGGATGACAAATATTTTGAGGCTGCAATTTTCAAGTTACCCACCCTCCCTTCCAATTCAGGTACTTTTTCTGGCGCCAGTTTTATTTCTAATTACAGTTGCTGTTTTGAACACTGATCGTCGTGGTATTGGACTTGAGCTGATTCCTTCGGTCAAGCTTGCGGAAATAGTGTCAAGAGACTGTTCTATGTCTGGTTTGTATGCCTAGCATGTGGCATAAATTCGCGATCTCCTTTTTCTAGCTCAGCTCAGAGGTAAATTGACACACCTCAATTTTCAAGTTTGCTATAAAGTTTTTGGGTGATTCAGTGTTCCCACTGGTCACTCCAAATTATTTTGTATACCACGACAATAGCTTGCCATCCCAATTAAATATAAATTCAAGTGTATTTCCTGTGTTTCTTGATTTGTGAC
>NW_018407517.1:36972-55185 GCF_002113885.1 Mizuhopecten yessoensis
CCACATCTTTTTTGTTATAAAACTGTTATTCCAAGTTTTTAACTATTTCGTTGTAGTCCCACAAAGTCATACTTAATAACCCAAATAACTTTCTGAGGGGAAATTTAACAATACCAGTTTTTGCCAAATTTCATTTTTTCCGGTATTTTCTGGCTTATTGAAAACACTCAATAAAACCTGATATAACAAAATTTCACCCATTTAAGAGAGATTACTTGGCGTCTAGAAGAACTTGTATTGAGTATGCAAAAACATTGATGACAGATTTGGTTCTAAGAACAATTTTCCATGGAGCCCGTTTAAGAGAGATTACTTGGCGTCTAGAAGAACTTGTATTGAGTATGCAAAAATATTGACAGATTTGGTTCTAAGAAGAATTTAACAATTTTCCATGGAGCACTTGGAACACCAATGAAATGAAACTAATGAAATTTTGAGAAATTCAAATTATTTTCAAAGTACACTTCTTTTTTGTTATAAAACTGTTATTCCAAGTTTTTAACCATTTCGTTGTAGTCGCACGAAGTCATACTTAATAACTAAATAACTTTCTGAGGGGAAATTTGAAAAATACCCGTTTTTGCCAAATTTCGATTTTTTTCGGTAGACAGAATACATGGCCGTCAAGTAGAACTAGTAAGTATTGAGTATGCAAAAGCATTGACAGATTTTGTTCTAAGAAGAATTTAACTAGTTTTTAGCACTTGGAAAACTAATGAAATGAAACTAATGAAATTTTAAGAAATTCAAATTATTTTCAAAATACACTTCTTTTTTGTTATAAATTGTTATTCCAAGTTTTTACCATTTTGTATTCCCACAAAGTCATACTTAATAACCCAAATAACTTTCTGAGGGGAAATTTGAAAAATACCAGTTTACGTTAAATTTCCTTTGTTCGATATTTTCTGGCTTATTGAAAACACTCAATAAAACCTGATATAACAATAGTTCACCAAGTTTAAGACGGAATACTTGGCCGTCAAGTAGAACTAGTATTGAGTATGCAAAAACATTGACAGATTTTGTTCTAAGAAGAATTTAACTATTTTTTCAGGACTTGGAAAACTAATGAAATGAGATCTAATGAAATTTTGAGAAATTCAAATTATTTTCAAAATACACATCTTTTTTGTTATAAAATTGTTATTCCAGTTTTTAACCATTTCGCTGTAGTCGCACGAAGTCATACTTAATAACCCAAATAACTTTCTGAGGGAAAATTTGATTCGACTATTTTTGCAGAAGTTATTGCCCTTTGTTTATTTCTAGTACTTGAATCCTGTCCGGAGATCTACAGTTTTCTATCGATTTCTTCGAAACTTGGTAGGCTTCATAATCATGATATCAAGTTGTGTTAATATAATGAGCTGGAGACTAATTTTTTGATTACTTGTTTTCCTAAAACTGTTAGAAAATTAAAGAAAATCGAACATTGACTTTACAGTGAAAGGTGAGATTTATAGCATGTTATATATAGCTAGCTAGCCACTCTTAAGGTGATGTAAATCTTATTTTAATGCAAGTTAATATATAACACTATATGGCATTCGACGGGCGTATATTGTTCCGCCCTACGCTACTCTTGTTAGTTCACCTGGTCCAAAGGTAAATTTTGTCCATTTCCTTTTCTTTGCCTTTACAGCAGCATTATACCAGACAAATATTGCAAAAGGAAATGCCCTTGAACCTTATTCACATTTGTTAAAACACTCAAACAATTTCTTCATTGTCATGTTGAATAGCTGTTTTACCCGTGTTTAAACAGAGTTATCGCCCTCTACACTTCATTCCATCTGTGACACCCCTTCAGGTGTCGCCACACTAGTATTTGTTTTCACACCTTGGCGATTTACCTAAGTGCCCCGGGCGGGGGAAAACTACGGTCCAGGTTGTGCGTGGTACCTCAGTGTCGGAGTGGTTCCAAACCGGTCGGTCTCCATCTATCCACTGGTCAACGATGTAGTCTGTGAATGGTGTAACGTCTGCTGGTAGGTCGGCGTCCTCGATGTCCTCTAATGCTCGAAACCAAACATCTTCAACTTGGTGCTGGGGTACAAGTGGCAAAACAGCTGCGCGGCGAACCAGTCTTCTTGTGTCCTCATTGTCACGGTAGGGAAGTTTCGCCAAACGCATTGAGTGAAGTGGAAGAAGCATCCTTTGATGTTGGTCCCTGGGAAGACGGTGCAGATGGCGTTGTGGACAGCTGTTTCGAAGTCGACGAATACAGTGGTTGGCATCATGGGTAGTCTGTCATTAATGTCTGCAGAAGTGTGAAGAATCTAGTATAGATGTGTTTGCTTTTCCCGGGTAGAAGGACGTATACGACTGTGTACATGGATCCGTCTATCTCGATGTGTATGGTGTAGATCGGATGGAAGATGCTAGGACAGGTGTAGAAGGTTCCATCGCAGTAGATGCAGTCAGCTGTAGCAAGGTCAGTTAAGTCAATGTGCAAGAAGCGCTCTCCAGTAGTGGTTTCTGTCCATCTACCCTTGAGTTCAATGTCCTGGGTTGTTGTTGGTAGCTTTGGTGTTAGCTTGCGTCTAGCTCTGTGCACTTGAGATTTCAAAGTGTTGAAGGTGGGTATCTTCTCCACAACGGCTCTTGTATCATCATCCCATTCGTCGTCGCGCAGTCTATAGAGTTCTTCATTGTAGATGGTAGGAATTGGTCTAATTTCTTGCTGGCAGCGGTCAGTAATGGAGTTCATGATCTCCTTGGCAACGATGCTGGCGTGATCTCCCGGGTGATCGTGTGGATGTCGTCCGACTCCTACAATGATGTTGTTGCAGGTATTGATCATAGCAAAACAGTTGGTGATGGTGCATCTCCAGTAAGTTCTGAAAGAAAAGAAAAAGGGATTCTTAATTTTGATGACAAATGGTAAAATATTATAAATGTATGGTATGAAAAAATCATTTAAACATTTACGAATTACAGATAGAATTACTAAACAACCATTAATTACTTTATCAATTATATCTTAGAGTGAAATATGCAAACAGTTAAGCATTTTGTCTCTTATTACTTTAATATTGCAACCAGAAACAGTTTCATTTCTATGTTTTAATGTTCTTTCCAAACTTTAATCAACTTCTGAATTATTTATTGGTAACTAAAAAACCTATGCATGATCATTTACCTTTCTCCACGAGATGACCTAATTCTGTATAAGTGACCGTTATATGCTAAGCAACATCAGGCAACACTGGAATTCTGGAAGGGGCAGAGACATGGGAGATAAAAGTCGACCTGGGGAAGAAATTGGTGTTTCCGGACGTCGTACAGACAACGCTACGTCCGGATGTGGTGATAATTATGGTCTGCCCAATCAAGGCAGATAATAGTCATCGGGCTGACTGTGCCCTGGGAGGAGCGGTGCGACCAGGCCAATGAGAGAAAGAGAGCCAAGTATACGGAGCTCATGGAACAATGTAGGGAGCGAGGTGGTGTACTTGGCTGTTTCCTGTGGAGGTCGGATGCAGAGGGTTCCCGGCACGCTCAGCCTGGAAGACATTGCAGGCTGTGGGATTAGTTGGAAAGACACGCAAGACGGCGGTGCGCAGGCTAGCAGAGGCTGCCGAGCGCATCATGCTGGTTGTGGAACAGACGGGAGGAGAAAGACTGGAAGCCATCCATTGACGGGCAGTGAGTTGATTGCCACTGTCGACCCACTATCACGAGGACGTTCCGGGACAAGGGTTAAAACGTCTAGAGACTGATGGACCCGGCTGATGATGTCAATGGATTCTATAGATAGATAGCTTGGATACTCACCTCAAAGTGTCAGCCATCTGTAGCTTGGGCTCCATTAATACAGTTCATATTTTTTTAACTGATCTCAGAGAAGTGAACAGTTTATAAATTAATACATTTCATTTGAAATATATCTTTTGAACCAGTAACTTTAACAAATTACTTTGATGGAAAATGATAAAATAAATGAAATTTTAATCGCAATGATTTATTGTTATCGGAATGGGTTTTTTTAATAAGAACATTAAACGTATATAATAAATGAATGTCTTCATATACATTTTGATTTCATATAAAAAAAATCATAACATGTCAGTCTGGAATTTCTTTCACATGTACAGGTGAAAAACACAGGTAAAAACACACGTAAAAAGCACAGGTAAATCAAACTAACTTGAACGAAATAGGCTATAATCACTATAAAAACATATTTCCTGATATGTGTTTTTAAAATGTATGCGTTCAGGGATACAGCCGTACAAAGTGGCTTTGTTGCCGAGACTGTGTTGTAAGTTTACATGTGTCGATTCTACATTTAAGAAAGTATGGAACGAAGTGTTAGAGGGGCAATAACTCTGTTATGAAATTTTTACACGGCTAAGTGTAGCTAATGTGCCGCATATAACAGCGATTTGAGTAAAAAAAACAAAAAACGCCCATAACTTTTGCTGAAACTTTCCAAGTTTGTAGAACTCAGCGCGATCCACCTCCTTGTATATCTGTTATATCTGGGGAAAATCTAGTTATGGAGATATTAAGTGTAAAACACGCCAAAATCGGCATTTTGACCATTAGTAGCTGTATAATTCACCCTGGAGAATTAACGCTTGAAGCTGACGAACTGAAACTCCATACATAAGTAGTCCAAGTTATTCTGAAGAAAACGTCATATTTGGTTTTTCGATATCTTTCTTTTTGTCTCATCAACATGGACGCGCACACTGAGTCTTCTATTTTCCAGGGGTGTAGAGAGCGTAAATGAGCGTAACCCCTGGATATCAAGGATGTCGGCATCTCAACTAGTTTAAATACAAACAAATTTCATGGCCTGTGATATGGTAATCATGGCCGAAAAACGGACGAAATATCACTGGGAGTTTAGGGTTCTATTTTGAAAAATAAATTACTTATAGAATCAAAACTTTTTCTGAAATTGAACAATCATGGGTTATCGTTGACAAGGATCAAGAAACAGTCCAGATACATGATCTGAAATTTTCACTATCAGTCCAAAACTCTCAAAATGGTGGTAGCGTGACGTCATTAATTGGAACCCCATGGACAATTGAGTAGACCGACGTTCGTAAAAGAATTTGTATTTTACTTAGCAGTTGAGCAAAATCGTTTAACTAAGATATCGTCTTTAAAGTTGTCCATGTATCTATTGGGTCGCTTACCTGACAGAAAAAATGTTTTGAGACCACCCAGCAATCGAGCATCATCGTCAGAGGCCCACCAGGGGGCGCGATCCGTTATAGACAAACGTGATCCGTTATAGACACAAAACCGTAGGCTTTGTTTTGTTAATTTTGTTTTATATGATCAATGTTCATGAATTATTTTAATATGACATGAAAGGATATACTTTGTACATTCTATAAATATACGATGTATGTGGTAACCCTGTTCTCAGAAATTGTGCTACTGACGTAACAACTACGTTGCGCAACAGACGCGGAACAGTTCTCGTTTCTTCAATATTTACTTTCGTTATTTTTTGTTTCTACGTTCAATTAAATTAAGATTTCGGTGTGTGAAGCCTGTTCAGTGTTTGTGGTAATCTCTCATTTGTGATAATTTGTTTACGTCTAAAAATAGCTACGGTAAACCCCAGCTTGAGGCACATGCCCCTGTGCTTGAGGAGACATCACTACACGCGCGACTAGCATATTACCTGAGCATTTATTACAAAGATTATAGGGTCAATTAAAACGATGACTGTAATGAGTCATTATCAGAAATTGTCACATTTTTTGGAAAAGGAAAACTCAAAACATAGTCCTGTGCTGTTACTGCATTTACAGTATAAACACATCAAATGAATTTCAATAAGCATTTAAAGTGTTATTTCCTAAAAACTGTTGTTTTGGTAGGTATAACCAAAAAATACCACACATATTTACAAAAGTTCCATCCTGTTACCAATACCATTAAAGTTTTAACAAGAAAAATGAAAAAAGTTATTCTTGTGATAAAATATCAATATTCTAATTAATTTCATATATTATTATTTCAAAAGCACTGGTCGAACGGCACTGTATAGATTCCGGAAATAGCGATCACCGAAGCTAGAGCTCAATAAATCACGTTGTTGTACACCTCCAGTCGAGGTAAATTGGATTATTTCGATCATTACCCATGTTGTATAGTTAGTCAAGACGGACGAAGCAATTATTTTTGCAACTTTTCAACCCGATAAACTGTAATATATATTGATATTCACTTCTTAAACTTACATAATCGATCATTAACCACAAGCGCTGACATCCGAGTCGATCTAATTTCTACGATTTTGATAATAAATGTGATAAATTTTGATTGAATTCAGAGACGATTATGATAAACGAGTATGAGGAGACATGCAATGAAAGCAAATTCCTGTTAAGTTAATGTCTGAAGTTTGAACAACCGTGGCTCATAATCGACGACTACTGTATGGTAACTTGCTTGTTATGATAAAATTGACTATGATTACTAGTGATATACTGTCGATTACTTGCGATTTCCTTGTATAACTATTACAAGATAACAAGTCGCTTCCGATTGTTATTACAGAGGTTTTGCAACCTTACGGGTACATGTGAGCTACAGTTCGCGTACAGCTATATTCTATGATTACATAAAGGACCGTCCACATGTACGTGTAGCATGTAAGCTGTGGCTTTTCAACTTTCTATTGTAATATGAAAAGGCAAAGCCTAAAAAGAGCGTTACTTTTGTTGATATCTGATATTTAATGATTCAGAATGAGATAATACTGCTTTCAGAATGAGATTATTATAAGAACACAAGCTCAATGAGATTTTAAGACCGTCATAACAATTAGGGGGAGACCTGGGCAAATTCGGCCCCTATTTATTTAAGTCTGTTCTGGGAAGTAGGGCATAACGTCCGTTTTTGAATAATTATCTAACTTTTCCTGTCAGAAGATCGGATGGCCGAACGACCCCCGGCACTCATGTTTATTAGATGTGTAACAGTAGAAAGATAAATGCAACGGCCAGACTGGGGTTCGAACCCGGAACCCTCCGAAATCTAGACCGACACTCTAACCAATTGAGCTACCTGGTCGCCGACAATGGACCCAGTCCAGTTCCGCTAATTCCTCCGTCCTTCGACAAAGTCTTTGACAACCTTCCATGGGTAAAAGAGGAAATGTAACAGCCAGACCGGGATTTGAACCCGGAACCCTCCGAACTCTAGACGGATGCTCGACCAATTGAGCTATATGGTCGCCGACGATCGATCCAGTCCAGTTTCACTGCATTCCTTCTTCCTCCTCAAAGTCCATGCCCCCGAATAACACAACTATTTACAACCCAGTTTTGGGTATTCCTTTGCTAAGCGTACTCCTACTACTTGAAACAAGCGTTGGCAAGATTGCCAATTTTACGGCAGGAGAACAAGAAAAAGTAACGGCCAAACTAGGGTTCGAACGGCATATTTACCGAAAGTCGGTCTAAACCCCTAAACCATATAAAATTACTCTGAACACCTTAGTTTAGGTCTAAATATAGCTGTAACAAATGATCAGATCCCTGTTGTGTTCATAACTTTTTTGATGTTTTTCTAAACAGAGAACATAAAAGTGGATACATTCTTTGTACCCTCACGCTGCAGTTTTCATCATTTGGTATAATACTACATTTACATAGGAGACTTACCTCTTCTAGAACTAGAAGAAAATTCTTCGTTTGTGTAACTGTCCTCCTAAGTTCAGATGGTCTTGCATGCAATGTTCGATTATTTTACTAAACTCTATAAAGCTGTTTTGGCAGTAACTGCACTCGAAATTATCTGTGTGAGAAAAACCGTTTATTCCACCAACAGGCAAACTGTAATAATGCAATGCAATAAACCATACAGTAATATAAAGCCGCAGACGCTATTAACATAGTCTGGTCGCTATTATCCATACAATAGCATGTCAAAAAGGTGCTATTTACAATCATTGTGTATTTTATGTTTAAAAACAGAAATGCTTTCGTTAATGTGTGTTTTGAATTTATAAATCATTGAATTAAGAAAAAATACATAAACCATGTGTCCAAGGAGATCTGTAATTCAATTGTTGACATAATCTGTGATTCTATATATTTTAATGTGCTTTTTATACGACCGTCAAATTTGACGGTAGTATTATGGTATGGCGTTGTCCGTCCGTCCGTCCGTCCGTCCGTCCAGCGTAAACTTTGTTTGACCGGCAACCTCCTCCTACATTTTTAGACTGATCTATTTGAAATTTGGTATACATGATAATCATATTATGAAGTTGTGTCTCCCGTAACAGAATTTTGATTCGACAATTTTTCCAAAAGTTATTGCCCTTTGTTCATTTCAGTATTTGATATTTGTCCGGGAATCTCCTCCTACATTTTTCGACCGATCTCTTTGAAACTTGGTATACATGATAATCATGATATTGAATGTAGAATTAACTTAATGGACATACGTTAGACATGAGCCCGATGTGGAATATTCGCATTCAGTGTACAAATTCTACGAAGAAAAACCCAATCAGCTCGTGAACATGAATACTTTTTACTACCATTGACTAAGAAAATATACATTCAATATTCATACTAGTATGACATCATTCATATTACAAAGAGACTATAAGTAAAATGGATCATTTTAAAATATATAGCTAGGGGTTGTCCTTTTTTCTCTCTCCAAGTTGTCATGACAGAAATTGGACCAATAAATGTTTTATGATTTAAGATGCAATATGATAAATTATGTCTCATCCAAATTTCTACTTATAGACTTATAGAAGTGTGCAGATAAGCACATTTATGAGTGGACATTGGTTTTAAAGTAACTGATATGGGCTGTACATAGCACAAATAATGGTGAACAAGGCAACAGGCTTGTTCAAAAAATGAAATTATACAGAAGTAAATTAACGTGATTATTCTAGGAGTGTGTTTTTGTATGCAGAAATAAACACTAAAATAATACATGTACACTTTAAGTGACATATCACTTTATAAATTATAATTACATTGCAGTTTCATTGACAATGTAAATATACTTTTGATATTCATAGTATGACATAATTCATACAGCAAAGACTAAATACGGTTTTCTTTAAAAACATATAGCTAGGGAGTTTTGTCCCTTATTTTCCCCCTCTCCAGTATGTCATGACAGAAATTGTTTTGAACCTCTTTCTCTGTATTTTGCTTTTGTTTGTGTCATGAATGTCCATTTGCTTGACAGTATAAAGAGTTATTTTTAGGTATAGTCTTCTCTTATGTTGTGCTTATCTTTTCAATATAACTTTGAATTTACATTTAAGATTCATTAGTGTAAACATATACTAAATGCTTTGGTACATGAACCCTCGGGTAACACTTATTAAGTGCCATTATCAATATTAATCAGTTTTACAATATAGATATAACATAAATCAAAGTCAGCACTGCAAATCATTCTGGGAAGTTGTTGAAACTGGACCCCAGAGTCATTGTGTCATCAACTATGTATATACAAACTTGTACAGTCCTTTTTTTTCGAACTCTTTTGTTTTGTCATGGATGTAAATATGTATCTACAAAGAGTTGTTTCTCCTATTTTTTTACTCTAATTTTAATTACTCTATAGGAGTGTGTTGGCATGTAGAAAAAAAAATATTAAAATAAGACATGTCTACTTTTAGTGACATATCTTGTGTTCCGTATTTATATATTTATATTTACAAAACAGGAAACTATAAAAACTGGGTTTTATGTAAATGCTCAGCAATGAAAATAGTATCATCATAAATCATAGTAGGTTGTACAATGTATATAGTTCTAAAGTGTACCGGTTCCTACTCAGTGACTTTTTGCACTGTTTATTTACATGTTTGACTATGTGTTCAGAATATTTGTTTATATTATTGTTTCTCCTTACTTTTATTTTTGTATTTTTATTACATAAATGTAGGGTCAGACCTAATGAAAGACAGCAATACTGTAGCATTTGTCACTTTGCTGTATTACTTATCCCCCTTATTTAGTTATGCATAAATACAATATAATGGAAAACTTGATTTCAATTTTCAATATTGATCAAGTTTCAACATAACACTGAACAATGGCATATTTTATTTCTTTTTGTTATTCTTTTATTTTTCTCTCATTATGGAAAATACATCTTTCTCTCTCCTTATTTCTTTTTATCTATCTTCATCTTTCTCTTTGACCTGTACTCTATTTCTCTATCTTTTTTCTAGAGATTTCTTTACCGACAAAGTATTTGTATTACTACAATCAACAAGTGACCCGGGTAACAGCCTAAAATTTATGACAATAGAGTACCAAGATATATATATAGTATAATAGAATAGTCTTTAAATGTCAGAAAACCTAACAATTGCTTCTGTTAATTGCCAGGGCCTTGGAGATTTTAAGAAAAGAAATGATGTCTTTACATACATTAGAGAAAAAATATATAATATATACTGTCTGCAAGATACTCACTTCACATCAGAGCTAGAAAATAGAATAAGAACAGAATGGGGATATGACTGTAAATTTAGTAATCATAGTTCAAATTCAAGAGGAGTAGCAATTTTGTTCAATAATAATTTTTCTTACACTACTCATCATACTACATGTGACCCAAATGGTAATTTTATTGTCTTAGACTTAACGATTCAAGAAAACAGACTAACTCTAATAACTTGTTATGGTCCAAATACTGATACTCCAAGTTTTTATTCAGAAATAGAAGAAATATGATTAAATTATAACAATGAAAAGAATATTCTTTGTAGAGACTTTAATTTAGTTTTAAATCCATTGATAGACACTTGTAATTATAAACATATAAACAATCCAAATGCAAGAGATAAATTATTTGATATAATAAATGAATGTGATCTAGTTGACTCTTAAAGGGAATTTCACCCAGATACAAAAAGATTTACATGGAGACGGAAAAATCCTACAAAACATGCTCGACTTTTTGTTTTTTTTAAACTCAAGAAATGATTTGTCAAATATTATTAATTGTACTATTGAATCCAGCTATAAATCAGACCACTCCATGACAACATTAACATTAAAATTTCAAGAGTTTAAAAGAGGTAAAAGTCTATTGAAATTCAACAATACTTTATTAAGCGATACAGATTATGTAAAAACAGTCCAGAAAGTTTTTAAAGATGTATGATGTGTATATACAATTATTTATCTTATAAGGAAAGGGCGTTAGTAATGTTCATGTAACTTGTGCCCAATCCTCTTGCATTTTTTGGCAATAAAATATGTTTAAACAAAAGATGTAAAGAAAACAGTATGCAGTTCCGATTTATGATGTAAATAATTTAGATAATATAAATGAAAACGAAATACAATTTATTATTGATGACCAGTTATTCTTAGAAACTTTACTTATGGAAATTAGGTGGAAAAACAATTTCTTATGCATCTTATAAAAAAAGAAAACTTCTAAAATAGAAAAAGATTTGATTAACAAAATTCAAAATTTAGAAGAAAGGGAGGGAATTTCAAATAATAATGATATCCACAAATACAAAAAAGAGCTAGAGGATATTAGAGATAAAAAAATCGAAGTGAAATATGTTCAGATCAAAGGTAAAATGGATAGAAGAAGGGGAAAAACCATCAAAATATTTTTGTAGTTTAGAAAAAAGAAATTTTACAGAAAAAATAATACCAAGGATAGAAACAGAGGTGGGGACTATTAAAAAACAGGAGGAGATTTTAGAGGAAACCCGAAAATACTATGATAGACTATATAAAAATAATGATAAACCCTCTAACTACTCATGGTTTGATGATATTTCACTTAATGATGTCCCTAAGCTTTCATTTGAAGATTTTTTTCGTTTTTAGAAGGTAGGATTAATTACAATGAAGCAACACATGTATTAAAGAATATGAAAAATGATTAAAGTCCTGGGTCAGATGGTTTTACTGTAGTTTTTTTTAAATTTTTCTGGAAAAATCTTAATCCTTTTATTATTCGATCAATAAACCGTGGGTATGAAACTGGGGAACTTTCTATTACTTAAAAACAGGGAATCATTATTTGTATACCAAAAGGAGATAAGCCCCGTCAGTTTTTAAAAAATTGGAGACCAATTTCTCTTTTAAATGTTGTCTATAAAATAGCGTCGGGATGTATTGCAGAAAGACTTAAATCAGTTCTAGATAAACTTATAAATAGTGATCAAACAGGTTTTATTCCGAGCAGATACATAGCTGACAATATTAGATTAATTTATGATGTAATGGATTATACAGAGGAACAAGACATACCAGGCATGTTACTTTTAATTGACTTCGAAAGGCTTTTGATTCTGTATCATGGTCATTTATAAATCAAATTTTAGATTTTTTTAATTTTGGTGAGTCAATTAAGCAGTGGATAAAAACTTTTACAAATAAGATTTCTTCTTTAGTGAACCAAGGTGGAAACTTATCTTAATCCATAAAATTAGGAAGAGGTTGTCGACAAGGAGACCCGATATCACCATATATTTTCCTTCTCTGTGCAGAAATATTAGCAATAAAATTAAGAATAAATAAACATATAAAAGGCATCAAAATCAACACTACAGAACATCTAATATCACAATTTGCTGACGACACTTCTCTTATTCTAGATGGCACTGCAATATCACTTAGACATGCTATAAAAGAGCTTAATTATTTCTGGGAAATTTCGGGACTTAAATTAAATTACACAAAAACACAAGTAATATGGATAGGGAGTAAAAAGTATAGTACAGAAGAATTAGTCAATAATCTTGCTCTATCATGGGGTTCAACACATTTTAATCTGTTAGGTATTCACTTTGATGTGGACCTAACTAAAATAGTTCAATTCAATTTCAAAGAAAAAAATACGAAATTAAAGTCATTAATTAAACAGTGGAATAGACGGACGGTATATAACTCTGATAGGCAGGATTACTGTAATACAATCTCTACTTTTACCAATACTAACACATTTATTTATAGGATTACCTTCTCCTAACCAAAATATTATGATAGAAATTCAAAAGTTGTTTTATGAATACCTTTGGGGAAGTCCAATAGCTAAAGTAAAAGGAGATGTCATTGTCAAACAGTATGAAGAAGGTGGTTTGAAAATGATTTATATCAAACATTTTGAAATGGCTCTAAAATCAACATTGATAAGAAATATTTGTCTTAAGACGTCAAATTGGCAGACCCTACTGTTTGAAAAAAAAAAAAAAAAAAAAAATGTTAACTTTAGGAAATAGATATATTGATTATGTTATCAAAAATATACTTCATAACAAATTTTGGATTGATGTTCTTCATGCATGGAATACATTAAGGGGCAAAACTGATATATCTCGGCCAGATCAAGTATTATATTTACCCATTTGGCAGAATGACTTAATCAAAATAGGCATAATACTGTGTATTATAAGCGATGGTTTGCTAAAGGTGTGCTTTTCATAAATGATCTAGTAAAGGAAGGTGGCAGTTTCCTTCAACATGATTAGTTTAATGATATTTTTAATTTAAATACTAACTTTATTGATTATAATGGTCTCATTTTTGCAATAGGAAAACTAGGCTGGACTTTTGAGAAAAAGCTTACACTACCATTGATACCACTGTATATTAATATAATTATCAAACATAAAAAAGGTACAAAGGATATGTACAATGTGCTGAACAAAAATAGTGTAGTGCCTACTGGTCAAATAAAGTGGAATAATGTATTTGGAAATATACCAAGTGAGGATTGGAAGAAAATATACAAACTACCTTTTGACACTAATACAAATTCAAAATTACAATGGCTGCAATTTAGAATTAATCATCACATTTTAGTTACAAACACCTTTTTGAAAAAGATTAATTTGGTTCAGTCTGATATGTGTATTTTTTGCTTCATAGAAAAAGAACTTATTCAGCATGTACTATGGGAATGTAATAAAGTCCAAAATTTTATTCTTGCTTTCCAAATTTGGATCCAAACCACTTGTGATGTGACTTTTAATGTATGTAAAAAAGGGTTTTTATTTTGGAAAATAACACAAAATCAAAATCTGAATAACAGGGCAAAAAATGTTATAATTTTTAGTATGAAACACTACATATATTGTCAAAAGTGTTTTTGCAAAGAGCTTTACCTACCTACTCTAATCAGTAAACTGAAAACAGCATACACTATCGAAAGATACATAGCAAAAAAATATGATATGGAAGTATCTTTTATCAAAGATTTCAGCGCCTTTCATATAGTCTTTAGATAATTAGATATATACATATAGATACATATATGGGTCAAAGAAGTAATATAGACGGTAAAATCCCATATAACACTGGATCCTAATGGAGGTATGTCCGTAGGACAACCTAAACTTGTCCACACTGTTGGAATGACTTCTTTGCCCCATATAGATACATATAGATACATACATATACCAAGCAACTATGTTGTCATTAAGGATAAAAACTAAGTAAATCTACTTTTTAAGTATTTTTTTTCTCTGATTTTCTTTTTCATATGCTGATAAATTACAATAATCACCCTTACATGAATAATTATTGCTTTCGTCGGGAATCTCTTTTCCTCTCTTCTTACTCTTATGTCTCTCTTATCCCTGTCCCTCTTTTTCTGGATAAACTTCTACTTTTTAACCAAACTATCCCCCAATCCCCGTTTCAATTAATTCCAGTCATTTTCTTGTATATTTATTTTTCTAGGCATATTTTATGCAAGTTCTATTTGTGAACCAAATTCTAAATTAATCATAAACTGGTAATTTACAACAACAAAAAGGTATTTTTTATGTGCGAAGGTTAGATTCATATTTTTATTCAAATCCTTCTTGCAGAACAGAGTTGCACAGAATATTAATTATGATAAAACTTGAATATGTATGCTTAATTAAGAGAGTATTAATGTAAAGGACCGTAGCTGACGTATTCCATCCTCAGACGGTTCCTCATGTGTATGATATGTCTGGAATAAATAAAAAATAAAAAATAAATAAAAAATAAAAAAATAATAATCATGATATTAAGTTGTGTCTCCCTTAACAGAATTTTGATTTGAAAATTGTTCCAAAAGTTATTGCCCTTTGTTCATTTCAGTATTTGATTTTTGTCCGGAAATCTCCTCCTACATTTTTCGACTTATTTCTTTGAAGTCGTTATAGTCATGATATATAGTAATGTTTCTTTGAACATTCAGCATACGTTCATCATTATTTTTTTCGCAAACTTCGCATGTGTTGGAGGTTTTGTTGGAGCAGTTTACAGACTGACCAAATTGAAATCTCGAACCAAATACAAATTTTATATTATGAAAAATATGCAGCCTTGCACTGTTTTCTTCAAAATGACAAATAACAATTTTAGTGGGGTTTTTTTTGTTTTTTTTATACAAATTTATACATTGTATAAAAATTCATGGCCAGGCCTGGATACTGTGGTCTGCTACATTATATGGAAAGGTTTTTAATTTTAAGTTCAATAAAAAAAAACATGAATATCTAAAAAATGATACGATGAACAAAACGATATGTCAGGTTACTGTGCATTCCCTGAAACTCTAAAAGGTATATTTTGATCAATTTTCCTCTCAAACAAGTAACAAAGGGAAGTAATTTTGAAAATGAAAAGTCCCATAATTCCATGTTTTCTTCAATAAAGTTGCATTTTGTGTTGAATATGGTACTTTGCGTCTCTGTGCGTGTAATTAAGTGCATCATGCATGCACTATGTACTATTACATTAGACCTTGATGTTATATAATGTCATAGTTAGCATAATGTCTATGACATCATAAATACTCACTCTGGTATCATACTCACTGTGTAGGACTGACACCGGATATAGCTAGTACCGAAGCGGGCATGGAAGCTGGGCGTAGTCAAATCATGTTAATTTTTTTATATTTCTTGTATTTTCTGGTAGTGTAGAGACAAATAAAGAAGCATGACAGTCAAGTATAGACGTAATTTATATCTGAAACAGGAGGCATGTAATTGTTTTGGTGTAGTTGCAAATTATTTACAAAAACAGTATGCCTATAGTACCGCTAAATCTTTATTCGCAACAGCAAATATTGTCTTGGCTTGATATTTGCCAGTAGATTATATACATTATATGCTAAGATGATTTCTTATAGTTATATAGGCATGATAAAACACGGAGTTGCTCTATATTATGCTTCTTTCTTTAGGTATTGGTATAACTAATATTGTTTAGTGTAGTGTGAAGTGTACGGCGAATAGCAATACATTGTACGGCGAATAGGAATGTTTTAAATAACAGGTGTACGGCGAATAGTTCATATAGTATACAATATTTAAGTGAACACCTTGCCTAAATGTGATATATTTTGTTAAGGATCCCCGTCCCTCCGCCTAAAAATGTAATGAAGCATTGTTTTGTTTTTCTACGGCATCGCTATTGCATAACCAAATAATTTTTGAACAATTACCCATACCTTGCTTTAGTTTCTTCAGATTTTTTGGGATATTATTAGGTTTCGATTTTTTTTCCATTTGATTTTTCAATGGAACAAAATGAAACAAAAACATTTTATTTGATGCAACAATGGTTTATTAGAAATTTATTACATACTTACTAATAAATACGGGTTTTTGTATATGCGATACAACACAATTGCTCTTACCCATATCAGCCCTCGCTGTATCACACCCCAGAAGCCGTATCAGCCTCCACCGTATCACACTCCAAAACCCGTATCAGCCCGCAAAACCCGTATCACACCCCTTTTGGATTTATTTTTCGTTTTTCAATATTTCAAAAGAAAAATTCATCATAAGATAGTAGCTTTTATTAGCAAGTATGTAATAAACAGAATAAAACATGCCTTTTTCCATATCACATCCAGTATCAACCCGAGACTGCAATATCAGCCCAAGGGCTAAAGGCCCGAGGGCTGATTTTAGTCCAGGATTGATACTGGGTGTGATATGGAAAAAGGCATGTATTATTCTCTATATAACACATAAAAAATAATAACAATGGCAATATCGATGAACAAAACACACAAAAAAACAGTAATTTTCTAACAATAATACTAAAACAAACAAAAATGCCCGTAACATGAATCAATAAAATTCCGAGTACCTATGCAACGCGTTTAGGAAAACGAAAAGAAAATATAGGTGAAAAAAAATGAATATCTTGCGGACTTACTTATTATACAAAAATTATAAAGATACAAAAAAACTAAACAAAAAAGAGAGACAACTCTTACATTTGTACAAATAATAATTCTAAATCCCGAAAAGTCATATATACAATTTACAACATACAATATAGCACTTTTTATATACGAATATAATACAGTAGGCATTACCAACCATTAAAATTACTTCAAATGTAATAACCAATATAAAACAAAATTGCACATTGCACAATGTACTTTACTGTGTCATAGCAAAAATGTCACAATGAACTACAATAAAAAAAAGTTTCACATACTTTACACAACAACAATACATTTCTACCTAATGGGCAAATAACATACCGTGTTCTGATATAAAAAATCACACTATATACAACAATAATAAACCTTTTACATTCTGAAAAAAACAATAATAAACTTTGTCATTATATACAGATAACAAAATATATTGTGGTTTAACAAATACCAGACTATACAACAATTTTGTTTTTACATTATGTACAAATAACAACATACAATATTGTGATATAAAAATATCACATTGTAAAAATAACACTGTTGTACATGTATGTAATATAACAAAATTGAACTTGAAATACAGGCCTATTGGGTATATACATGCACAGAATTAGATTAGATGTTATCCAAATCCGTGATACATGTAATAACAAATGTAGAAAATAATACTGACTATTGTGATGTATAAAATACTTCCCAGGTCAAAATGTCTTTCCTGTTGGGGTATTGCACAACAGTAGCCTAGTACCGCATTCCTTACAACCTTTCTGGTCCAGGTATTCAGATAACATCACAAGTTCAACCGCTCGTCTTCCCTGCGACCATGTTAAAAAGTTATTGACGTAGTCGTGATCACTAGTACTGGAGGGATCCTCATCGGACGTCGGTGTCGGCTCTTCAGTAAAATTGCCAGTAAGCTTAGTAGGGGTCTCAGTAGCCAGCGTCTCTCTTCAATGTGTCAACGAGTGTCACTTTGTTTCGTCACATAGTCGTGTTCCAGTGGCGGATCCAGAGTTGTTTTTTTTGGGCTTCAGGACCCCCCGCCCCCCC
>NW_018407517.1:55386-58025 GCF_002113885.1 Mizuhopecten yessoensis
CGGGCTTGCATGTCGGCCATTACTGCCACAACGTTGTTTACATCGTTACGACAGCTTTTTTTGCCCACACTTTCGCGATTGGAGATTTTCAACCCAAGGGACACAACTCTGTAGTCGAAAATTTATACAAAAGAAGATAACAACATTGTCGAAATGGTAATCAGGGGAAAGTGACTTTAACACTGTAAAACGACAGTGGAAATCTTTAGTGTTTTGCTCTGGCTGGGACGGGGATCCTTAAAGCTTAACTTAAAACTAACGTTTTACCGTTTACCCAATTACCGTAAATCTCCTACAGTGTAAAATGCATGCACCTTGTCGTACGTAAGTTGTAGAACACCACAGTTTACAAGAAACAACAAAGCACTCAAATCAGTTGTACAGGTAAGTCGGAGATTAAAAGGATAGGACAAAATTATAGCTGTGTGTCTGTTTTTCAGCCCTCAAAATATTAGGGATGCAAAATATTTTTTTGACGTACCAATTATAAAACAAAGTATCGGACCATAGTTTAAAAGTACCTATTCAAAGTTGATGAAAATAAAGTTAGAATAGACTTTGAAATCTTGAGCAGGAATGAAACAGATTTTGAAATCTTGAGCAGGAATGAAACAGACTTTTCCCATTGCCTGTTAATTATAAAGGTATACATATTTAACACTTTCAGATGTATGTATTGCCTTTACCACTTGCTGTTTACAGATAACTATAAATAAATTGAGGATATATTAACTTAACCGTCGTGTATTTCTTTGCAAATCTAGGTATTAGTGCAGATTTTCTCAACATCACCCTTAACATTTCTTGTGTAACCCCTCCCCCTTGTATAATAACGTTGTGACCGGAAAAGAGTATGTCACCTTCTGCCTAAGGTCCAACTATTCGCGGTACACAGACGAAGAACCATTTAAGTCAATTACATCGTAATAACTACATTTAGACATATGAACATTTTATGTTTATACCGGTATCATCTACATATGCCAGTAACATCCCTTTCATCATTGTATATGTCATACTTTAATAGTTTTCTCATCTTCTTTCTTTTTAAATGATTTTGTACCGGTACTTTGTAGTCAGTTCTTACCAATATCTTCAGATCGCATGAAATAGTTTACAAATCATCTGCATCACATACATCATTGTTTATTGTATAACTGTTGTGCTCCTTTATTTGTCTCTACGTACTAGAAAATACCAGAAATATCGGAAAACATCCTGTGGCTTGTCTGCGCCCAGCGTCCATAACCGCTTCGGTACAAGATATATCCGGTGTCAGTCCTACACAGTGATAATGAACAACAGAAATCCTATCCAAACTTCAGCTTATATTTGTTTTTAGCAACAGACACTAATTCTCAAATAGATAAACAGTGACATAACATCTAAGATTTCAAAATGTCATGTATATGACATCACAGTCATCTGTTTCCACCCTGGTAATACAGATATGTAGCAATGATCATAAGAAACTGTCCACTGATGTGTGATCCCATTTTTATACGCCGGTCAAATTTGACCGGAGTATTATCGTCCGACCGGCATTGACCGTCTCCTCCTACATTTATGGACCGGTCTCTTTGAAACTTGATATACATTAATTTATAATCATGATATGAAGTTGTGTTTCCCTTAAAAGAATTTTGATTTGAATATTTTTGCAAAAAGCTACTGACCTTTGTTTATTTCAGTATTTGATTTTTTGTCTGGAGATCTCCTCCTACAATTTTTGATCGATTTCTTTGAAACTTGTTAGGCTTTATTATCATGACATGTTGCTGTGTTTCCCTGAAAAGAATTTTGATTTGACAATTTTTGCAAAAGTTATTGTCCTTTGTTTATTTCAGTATTTGATTTTTATCCGGCGATCTCCTCCTACACTTTTCGACCGATTTCTTTGAAATTTAGAAATCGTTATAGTCATGAAATATAGTTATGTTTCCTTGAAAAAAAAATTTGATTCGACTATTTTTGTTGTTGCCCTTTGTTTATTTCTAGTACTTGAATATTGTCCGGAGATCTACAGTTTTCTATCGATTTCTTCGAAACTTGGAAGGCTTCATAATCATGATATCAAGTTGTGTTAATATAATGAGTTGGAGACTAATCATTTGATAACTTGTTTTCCTCAAACTGTTAGAAAATTAAAGAAAATCGAACGTTGACTTTGTAGTGGAGGTGAAATTTACAGCATGCTATATATAGCTAGCTAGCCACTCTTAAGGTGATGCAAATCTTATTTTAATGCAAGTTAATATATAACACTATATAACATTCGACGGGCGTATATTGTTCCGCCCTACCACTAAGAAACACTTAAGAACGAAAAAATCAATTCTACGACTTAATCTACCTTATTATACCAGTAAACTTCAATTAGCATTGAATTTTACAAAACACAATCTAAATCATAAATTCATGACCCAACTTAATAACGTACCAGCTAAATAGTCTATGCATGGCTAACTTAATGATGTACAATCAAAATCATATTTGCATGGCCCAAAATACGGAAACACTCTCCAAATTAGCGGAGCACCATTTAAATTTAAAAACCATATCCAAGTTATCGGGACATGGACCAGTTTTCAGGAACAACAACCAATTTTCAGGGACAACAACCAATTTTCAGGAACATA
>NW_018407517.1:60401-62674 GCF_002113885.1 Mizuhopecten yessoensis
AGAAACTTTTAATTGTGAATGGATATGTGACTAATGGTAAATATATATTACAAGACATCCAATCGTCAGTAGCCTATAATTGGATGACAACACGTTATCCCCGTTGGTCATGCTGTGTACACAACCGCCAGTCATGTCGTCGTTGAACAGCACTACTACGTGATCAGTTTATGTGCCGGATTATATATATTGCAAAGTTACTGTACCGCTACGGTCCAAATATACGGAAATGTATCAGTAAAAATATTTACAAAATAACTTCAACGTTGGTGTCTTCTGTGTTTGAATGTCAATAAAACGTATAGCATATTTTCGGTATTACCGTTTAATGACAAATCGACGACACTCTGTCGTCCTTATGATAGGTCGAAAATTCAAATAAACAACAAAATACCGACAGTTACACTTTTGATATTATTCAATACAGTACTTATTGATGTGTAATGCCACCGACTTAGATATAATTAAACATCTTTGTTCAATTATGAAAAGCATCTCGATCCACTCCTTGAGCCGGCTTAGGTGTGAAATTTGCGACAGGTACAAAATACTAAACACACCTGTGTCCAGTGCTTGATTGATAAGTTTTGCGTCCGCTTCACTACCGAGTAGTTCGATCAATCACTGGTAAGATGTACAGGTGTAAAAACCACGTGATTATGTGGATATCCAATGCAATAACCTGAATTGAATTAATAATGTTTAATAAGATACAATGTATCATAAACAAAATTATAGCGGATACGTACGTATATACTGGTTTTATTCGTCTTTGATTAGAATTATGATAACGGAATAATTTCAGTATATAGGTTGTTTCTATAATTTTGTAGAGGTAGGGGTGCTGCCATGATATAAATGTAAATAAGAAATGTTTTATAATACTTTGGCAGTGCGATCACATTACATTATTGCCATGCTGATTTGATATTTAAACATTATTAGCTGTATACATGGATAATTACAATGGCACATGTAGTCACAGGTAAAGCATAGTTTCAGGTAGATTCAAGCATATCACATCTGCCGGTTGAAATAACAGACCTGTGCTCTAAGGGGGTTAGAGGTGTGATCAAACACCACACAAGTTCTGTATTACCACTATCATAATTATGCTGTAATGAGTTAATTGGAGATTCTCAGGCAAGACCCACAGGTAAGAAAACTGTACCTGGTAATCCAATTCAATTCAATTTATTGCTTTGAAAAGCCACATAATCACGTGGCTTTCACACCTGTATATTTTACCTGTGATTATCCGAACTACTCGGTCGTGAAGCGGACGCAAAACCTATCAATCAAGCACTGGACACGGTGTGTTTAGTGTGATGTACCTGTACCCAAATTTTACAACTAAGCCGGCTAAAGGAGTGGATTGAGTTGCTTAACATTATTGAACCAAGATGTTAAATTTTAACTTGTGTATATTACATGTATATGGAGAGAAAAAGTTTAACCTTCATAATTCAATTATATTTTCGAGATAAATATAATCCCGGACTTAGATTATCTAAGTCCTCGATATAACTTAGCATCGCATCAATAAGTAATGTATTGTATAATGATATTCAATGTGTAACTGTCGGTATTTTGTTGTTTATTTGAATTGTCGACCTAACATAAGGACGACACAGTGTAGTCAATTTGTCATTAAACGGTAATACAGAAAATATGCTATACGTTTTTTTGACACTCAAACAGAAGACACCAACGTTGAAGTTATTTGTTTACATTTTTCACTGATACATTTCCGTATATTTGGACTGTAACGGTACAGTAACTTTGCAATATATATAATCCTGCACAGAAACTGGTCACGTAGTAGTGCTGTTCAACGACGACATGATTGGCGTTTGTGTACACAGCATGACAAAAGGTGATTACGTGTTGTCATCCAATTATAGGCTAGTGTCGATTGGATGTCTTGTGATATATATTAACCCTTATAATAATAATTTATTTTATTAAAGAGTCACATATCCATTCACAATTTAAAGTTTCTAGTTGAAACAAAATTGATAGAATTAATTATCCGGCCAAGTTGACCTATGAGACACTATTTCAACGTTAAATACAGATTACTGTAAAAGCATAATATTTCGTTGGGGATTTAATTTCGTTTATTTCGTGGTTTAAAGAAAACCATGAAATATAATCCCAACGAAATTTTAATCGCACGAAATAGAAATTAGCGAAAATATGAAATAAACTATTACTTTAATTACAAACCATGCTGTATTTACATTTAGACACAGGTCATGATAAACGGTGTA
>NW_018407517.1:63834-76048 GCF_002113885.1 Mizuhopecten yessoensis
TCTGGTTATAATATAAAGGAAACCAAAACAAAATAGCTTTAGTTTATATATTATTCTCATTGTCATGGTTGACCTGAAGCGGAAACGTATATACTACTTACGGCTTTATATGTCTCTGTCTGAAGACAAGTAATACAATATTCAATATTTATTCTGATAATTCATATATTTAACAACCGGATCACGCTTAGCCTTTTACATAAGAAGTTTCATAGGTTCTAAATTTTAGTAATCACAGGTTCGTTAGACGAGAGCAACTGTTTAGACTATACACCAAAGTCGTATATATTGTAATTTAACGTCTCTTGTTAAGAATAATGCTCTATTTTTTTTCTCATTTTACTTTATACACTTTTGATAACTGACATACGGATGCACATTATCTTTCTGAAATGGTTAAGTTCGCTTTAAATGAATAAAGAAACAAGATATTTCGAAAATTTCGTTCACTTTAAACACATAAGTGTACGTAACTTAAATGGTATTTTTTTCTAATGAAAGCCTTTGTGGAGATCATTGTCATTATCACTCGAAGTTTCAACAACCCGGGAGTTTACATTGCTGTTTTAGGAAGTTAACAGGAGTACCTCGGATACCAGATGTGTAACTCATTAGTGTATTCATGCAAAAGATACATTGTTGAAATGTAAACATACATTGTTGAAATCCATACATTCCAATGACGTCACGTTGTTGACTGACAGGACGGCTGGATTGTGTGTTCATTTAAATACGTTTACTTTGATGACATTAAAGGACGCGTTTTATGTAAAGAAAAAGGCTATAAATATAAGGATTAACTTTCTATTCAATTTAGGTTATCGGGTGATAACTACAATGGAACCCGGGTAAATTAATTTTTCTTTATCACCCGATAACCTAAACTAAATAGAAAGTTCAACCTTAAATATTAGTACATGAAACATTAAATCAGAAGGGATATTCTTACGACAGTACAGGAAAGATAAAGTTCCATTTAATTACAATTATATAAGTAATGATTAAAAAAAAAAAAAAAAATGAATAAAATACATTTATGTTAAATACGATAGAAATTAAAAGCCGAGAGGACAGGTGATCGGGAATCTCCTTACTAAGAGGATTATATAAATCACAAAACTATTAACAACATAAAAAACGATTGAAGGGTATATGAAGCAAAATAGGAACGTAAACAGTCTTAACATATATATATATACAGTGGTTCGTTAATGAATATTTACACAATCGGTTCATCATTTGCACGAGTTTATCAATAAATACTGGACAACTTCTACCTCGGACCGAACGGAGCCGGGGGATATAGTTTACGTATTATAAGTTGTATACGACATCGTGACGTACTTATCGTTCGTTATTAAATATCGTTAATATTGAGAGTTCATATTGTGTCTTTGATTATTATATGAGTGATCAGAGACGTATATACTGGCTTCATGTGTCCCTGGAGTAATGTATCAAAGCACCAGTTCAGCAATACGGTAAAAGTTATGCATTATTCTCAAATGGTCGTTCATTTCGATCCTACCCCTGGCCGTACTACAAAATAAGCATTATTTCCTTGGTTTTTATTTATTTCATTCGAAGTAAATATAAGTGTACTATCGACCTGTGTTATTATATCGTTTTGATTACGGAATTAGAGCGACCGTCTTTGCATAGCTATACCGACAACACGGCCAGCACGGCAGGGACTATAGACTGCCTCACCTGTACGGGCTTCGCCGGAGCGCGGCTACATCAAAGGGAATACCGCTGTGCGAGTGAGCGGGACAACGACTTAATTTTCGGGGGCCAACGACCAGTTTTCGGGAACAAAGGCACAATCTTGTTGAATTGTTATGTTCCTGAAAATTGGTTGTTGTTCCTGAAAACTGGTCTATGTCCCGATAACTTGGATATGGTTTTTAAATTCAAATGGTGCTCCGCTAATTTGGAGAGTGTTTCCGTAATTTGGGCCATGCAAATATGATTTAGATTGTACATCATTAAGTTAGCCATGCATAGTTTATTTAGCTGGTACGTCATTAAGTTGGGTCAGGAATTTATGATTTAGATTGTGTTTTGTAAAATTCAATGCTAATTGAAGTTTACTGGTATAATAAGGGAGATTAAGTCGTAGAATTGATTTTTTCGTTCTTAAGTGTTTCTCAGTGTACGCTACTCTTGTTAGTTCATCTGGTCCGAAGGTAAATTTTGTCTAATTCTATTTCTTTTCCTTTACAGCAGCATTATACCAGACACATTTTGCAAAATGAAACGTCCTTGACCTTTATTCAATGTCAAAGGGGTCAAATTTGTTAAAACACTCAAACAATTTCTTCAATGTCATGTTGAATAGCTGTTTTACCCGTGTTTAAACAGAGTTATTGCCCTCTACACTTCATTCCATCTGTGACACCCCTTCAGGCGTCGCCCCACTAGTACTTGAATCTTGTCCGGAGATCAACAGTTTTCTATCGATTTTTTCGAAACTTGGTAGGCTTCATATGGAATGAAGTGTGAGAGGGGCGATAACTCTGTTATCGTTCCTCTGAACGAAATGTTAACACGGCTAACTAAATGTAGCTAATTTGCCGCATATAACAGCGATTTGAGTACGAAAAACACGGCTCCATAACTTTTGCTGAAACTTTCCAAGATTGTAGAACTCAGCGCGATCTACCTCCTTGTGTATCTGTTATATCTGGGAAAAATCTAGTTATTGAGATATTTGGTGTAAAAGACGCCAAAATCGGCATTTTGACCATTAGTATGGAATGAAGTGTTAGAGGGGCGATAACTCTGTTATCGTTCCTCTGAACGAAATGTTAACACGGCTAAATGTAGCTAATTTGCCGCATATAACAGCGATTTGAGTACGAAAAAAACGTCTCCATAACCTTTGCTGAAACTTTCCAAGTTTGTAGAACTCAGCGCGATCTACCTCCTTGTGTATCTGTTATATCTGGGGAAAATTTAGTTATTGTGATATTTGGTGTAAAACACGCCAAAATCGGCATTTTGACCATTAGTAGCTGTATAATTCACCCTGCAGAATTATCACTTAAAGCTGACGAACTGAAACTCCAAACATAAGTAGTCCAAGTTATTCTGAAGAAAACGATATATTTGGTTTTTCGATATCTTTCAAAGAACGGCCCTGAGAGGGTTTTGAAAATGGGGTGTATTTCTGGGGTTTCGTGGAATTTTTCAGAAGATCCGATTTCCCCGTAGTCCAGCGCCAATTTGGGTACCCCCTCTAGGCTAGAATTGAGATAAGAGCTTGTTGCGCATGCGTTAAATACGAAGAAATGTTCTAGCCGTTTATCCGGTTCAACTTGTAGCGGTGAGTTGGATGGAATTTTGACTAGTGCCAGTAATTTCTACCATTTTACGATATTCTACGTTATGGCTAAGATCACAATCATGCATGTAAGATATGACCAAGCGTTTAAAATCTCTAGCAAAATCCCGTAGGCCTATACATGTCTGTTGACGTTGCGGAACAGTTCTTGTTTCTTCAATATTTACTTTCGTTATTTTTTGTTTCTACGTTTAATTAGATTAAGATTTCGGTGTGTGAAGCCTGCTCAGTGTTTGTGGTAATCTCTCATTTGTGATAATTTGTTTACGTCTAAAAATAGCCACGGTAATCCCCAGCTTGAGGAGACATCACTACACGCACGACTAGCATTTTACCTGAGCATTTATTACAATGATTGTAGGGCCAATTACAACGATGACTGTAATGAGTCATTATCAGAAATTGTCACCTTTTTTGGAAAAGGAAAACTCGAAACAAAGTCCTGTGCTGTTACGGCATTTTTTTTTCATTTACAGTATAAACACATCAAATGAATTTTAATAAACATTTAAAGTGTTATTTCCTAAAAATTGTTGTTTTGGTAGCCTAGGTATAACTAAAAAATACCACACATATTTACAAAAGTTCCATCTAGATTCCTGTTACCAATACCATTAAAGATTTTAACAAGAAAAATAAAAAATAAATAGATTAACTTATTCTTGTGATAAAATATCAATTCTAATTAATTTCACATATTATTGTTTCAAAAGCACTGGTCAAACGGCACTGTACAGATTCCGGAAATAGGGATCACCGAAGCGAGAGCTAAATAAATCACGTTATTGTACACCTCCAGTCGAGGTAAATTGGATTATTTTAATCATTACCCATGTTGTATAATTAGTCAAAACGGAATTATTTTTTTCAACCCGATAAACTGTAATATTTATTTATACAACCGTGGCTCTTAATCGACGACTACAGTATGGTTACTTGCTTGTTTATATGATAAAATTGACTATGATTACTAGTGATTGTACTGTCGATACTTCCGATTTCCTTGTATAACTATTACATGGTAACTAGTCGTTTCCGATTGTTATTACAGAGGTTCTGCAACCTTACGGGTACATGTGAGCTACAGTACGCGTACAACTATATTCTATGATTACATATAGGACCGTCCACATGTGTAGCATGTAAGCTGTGACTTTTCAACTTTCTATCGTAATATGAAAAGGCAAAGCCTAAAAAGAGCGTTGCTTTTAATGATATCTGATATTTAAAGGGGCTGGTCGGGGAAAAAATAGCATATTTGCTAAACTGGCATACACATGTTTAGAATACCTACTTATGAAATATACCGATTAAATTTTTTGCTGAAATTCACTCCCTAAGAGTAAAAATTATAATTATATTAAAGAAATCCTAAATCGTCACCTGACAGTCTAAAACTCTCAATTGACCCAGATCAGTGATGTAATTTTACCGCACGCGCGTCATCAAAAAGGCCAAATGTAATCATCGCGGTGAAAGAAAAAGATGCATGCAAAAGTCATTGACAGGCACGAGGTATCAATACTGTTATATATAACAACAACATATAGGTAGGAATACTACACTTGCATCAAACATGACCTTTGAAAACAATTATTTACTTCTAGTATTGCTGGCTTGTCCGCTAGTTGAGTCCGACATGGCACATGACGGCGTGCCGTTGTTGATATCCTCACTTTCGAGTGATCTGCGCTAACTTTACGCAGGGCTTCCCCGAGATTTCAGTGGTCAAAATTGGAGATTGCAAGCAGAACTCGACCATCATATTGCTGTGGTATAACTTTTGGAAGGCCAGAGAACGCATTTAGACCCATTTATCTGAATTTTTTTCCCCGACAAGCCCCTTTAATGATTCAGAATGAGATAATACTGCTTTCAGAATGAGATAATTATAAGAGCACAAGCTCAATGAGATTTTAGACCGTCATTACAATTAGGAGGAGACCTGGGCAAATTCGGCCCCTTTTATGTAAGTCTGTTCTGGGAAGTAGGGCAGTATGTCTGTTTTTGAAGAATTATCTAACTTTTCCTGTCGGATCGGATGGCCGAACGAGCACCCCCATTGGGTAAGTTCGGACAGGCATTCGGGTAAGTTAGGCCCCCCTTAAAATCAGCTTAATTACATTGTCATAAAACATGCAACGTCAGATTTTCCCGCCAATTTTACATTTTTTTAAGTGTTGCATGGGCCGGTTCGGCATGTGCCATGTCCGGCTCAATTTGATATTTCAATAAATTCCTATATTACAACAATATGATAGTAAGTGTTTGGCATGGCTATTATGTATATCATTTGAAGCTGTTGGTGGTTTACACGCTTGACCGTCAAAAACGTATCAATTCTGTTTACAGAAAGTTAGCATAACTAGAAAGATGATGATTTTCTTCTAACATCTCAAAAGTAACTTTCTCCTTTTAAGTAATTTTCATTATATTTTTCCTCATTATTTTGATATGATGTACTTTTTTTGCACTCACAGGGAACAAACCAGCCTTTTTTTACCGTTTATCGGTAAATTTCCCCTCGAGATAGAAATTCCCCTTTCCCCTAAAATTCCCCACAAGGCTTGTTAAAGGTTCCCCAAATGACACTAAAAAGTCCCCTTCTCAAAGATTTCTTTTTCCCCAGCCAAAAACAGTTCCAAAAGTAGCAAGAAATGTGTTCAAGTTTCGTACTCGCGATCTGACGATATCACACACGCGCTGTACGTAGAGTCTAGAGAGATATTACACACGCGCTGTACGTAGAGTCTAGAGAGTTCAGAACGTCGTGGTCCGAGGTGCATTTGATCTGCGAAAACGCTTAAAATCAGTGTTACGGGGACGGCAAAACGGTAAAACTCTGTCGAACGCACCTGCCGTTATACAAACATGTTAATGACCGGGCTGCTTCAAGCTTTTGAGTGACATCTCCGACGTAAACAACAACCTAATCATGTCTCACAAAGCGGGATATTACGTTAAAAGAGTGAAGGGTTTACTTTTTTATGAATATTATAATTCTAGTCAAATATTATCTTGTTTTTGTTTCATGTTGAGTCTTGTTGTATTATTTACTTATATACTTATGCTAGTACTAGTCAAAACTTTATTGTACAATATTGTACAGCCTCATTCCATGTTTCTAGTCATATCATAAAGTCACTTACAAGTGACAGGGTTTACTTTTTTATGAATAATGTTAGTCAAATATTATTTTGTTTTTGTTTCATGTTGAGTCTTGTTGTATTATTTACTTATGTTAGTCCCAGTCAAAATGTCAGTGTACAATATTGCACAGCGTCATTCCATGTTTCTAGTCATATCATGCAGTCATAAACGTTGAAAAAATAAAAATCATTCCTTAAATGAATGATTCTTTTCATTTTTTTTAATGTTTTATGTTGTTGTAATAATCTGAACTAAATTTTAAAGATTTGATTTCTTAAAAGTCCTAAAAAGCCTTCTCCTTGCATCTACTAATGTAAAAAAATCTGGGGGAGACCCCCCGTACCCCCCTTAATAGAAGGGGCTCTGCCCCCCTCTCGTGCTCTCCCCCTGGCTCGTGCCTTCGGCACTCGACCAGAGGCCTCCGGCCTCCCAATCCCCCCACAACACTAAAAAGGGTATACTTCCCCAAATCCTGCATTGGTCCCTGTCTCATGTTTATTAGAAGTGTAACAGTAGAAAGATAAATGCAACGGCCAGACTGGGAACCCTCCGAACTCTAGACCGACACTAACCAATTGAGCTACCTGGTCGCCGACAATGGACCCAGTCCAGTTCTGCTACTTACTCTGTCCTTCAACAAAGTCTTCGACCCCGAAGACACACCAAACCCTATACAACCTTCCATGGGTAAAAGGAAAAAGAGGAAATGTAACAGCCAGACCGGGACTTGATTCTGGAACACTCCAAGCTCTAGACGGATGCTCGACCAATTGAGCTATATGGTCGCCATCGATCTAGTCCAGTTTCACTGCATTCCTTCTCCCTCCTCGAAGTCCCCGCCCCCGAAAAACACAACTATTTACAACCCAGTTTCGGGTACTCCTTTGCTAAGCGTACGCCTACTGCTTGAAACAAGCGTCGGCAAGATTGCCAATTTTGCAGCAGGAGAACGAGAAAATGTAACGGCCAGACTAGGGTATGAACGGCATATTTACCAAAAGTCGATCTAAACCCCTAAAACATATAAAATTACTCTGAACACCTTAGTTTAGGTCTAAATATAGCTGTAACATATTCTCAGGTTCCTGTTGTGTTCATAACTTTTTTGATATTTTTCAAAACAGGGAACAAAAAAGTGGATAAATTATTTGTACCATCACGCTGCAGTTTTTTCATCATTTGGTATTATCATGGAAAGTCCATGGTATAATACTACATTTGCATAGGAGACTTATCTCTTCTGGAACTAGAAGAAAATTATTCGTTTGTGTAACCATTCTTCCTTAGTTCTGGTGGTCATGCCTGCAATGTTCAATTAATTTTACTAAACTCGATAAAGCTGTTTTGGTAGTAACTGCACTCGAAATAATCCATCTGTGTGACAAAAAACGTTTAATGCAATAAACCATACAGTAATATAAAGCCGCAGGCGCTATTAACATGCAGTGTGGCTGCTATTATCCATACAGTAGCATGTCCAAAGGTGCTATTTACCATCATTGTTTATTTTATGTTTAAAAACACAAATGCTTTCGTTAATGTGTGTTTTGAATTTATAAATCATTGAATTAAGAAAAATTACATGAACCATGTGTCGAATGAGATCTGTAATTTAATTATTGACATATAATCTGTGCGATCGCTATTTCCAGAACCTATACAGTGCCGTTTGACCACAGTGATAATTATATATACAATTTCAAAGTTATTTTTTAATTTAAATATCAGACTAATTGTATACTTTACTCAAGTGAATTAGAAACATAAAATAACTTTATGAAATCGTATATTACATAAAATCTACTTGTCCGACAGACTAGTTGACTATAAAAATCACTGTCAGCAAAATCTGCTCCTCAGGACAAGCGGACGAGTGCTTTTGCCGAGCTCTGAAGATACTTGCATGCATTAACATGTATATGTATAAAAATAATTTATTTACTAGTTCATTGCAATTGTAATATAGAAGTGAAAATTGTGTAAAAAGGTGTTCTCGCATTTAAGACTTAAATTGTAAAAACCATCGATAACGGACCAAAAATAAATAAAAAATGCAGACATTTTTTTTATTTTTAGCCTTAAAATTGACCCTAACAGAAAGGATTTTTTCTCCTAAAACATGTCTTAAATTAAACAGCTCTTTAATGCTAACCAAAATACTCAGTTCCAATTCAGCATATATTCAACATTGATTTTTTTCGCAAACTTCGCATGTGTTGGAGGTTTTGTTGGAGCAGATTACAGACTGACCAAATTAAAATCTCATACCAAATACAAATTTTATATTATGAAAAACTTTGAGATGGAGACTCCTCCTTCTCAAAGGCGCTGTCCTGGGGGTCATTTATTTGAGGCTTCCGACCCCTACCCTTACTGTCCTGGCTGTCGGTCTTGCTCTCTGGAGGAGCCGTGTGACATTTGCCGTGCCTGGCAGCCGACTCCTGCCGGTTGTTCTCCCCGCCCGCGAGGGCATGCAGGTAAGTCGGGTAAGAGGGGTAGGGGTGGGGCGAGGGCTAAGGCTAGGCCTAAGCCCTCGGAGAACACCAGCGGAATTTCGACCTCTGTTGAGTCTTCCCTGGGGTTCGTTTCGGCGGTTTCGGCCCGTACCGGGGCCGTTGTGAAACGGTTCGAAACGGTTGCTCCAATTTTACGGAGACTCGGGATGAGGATAGAGTCGGCGAGTTTACTGACTCTGATTTGGAGTCGTTGGATTCGTCTGGGTTGGACTCGGTAGGCCCTTCTGATGTTTCCCAATCCCGGCCCCGAGATGCTGATCCGGTGCCTCCAGAGGTTTCGGCTTCGTTTCGTACTTTGCGTGCAGAAGTTATGAAGCTTCTGGGGGACGGGGTTTGCCCACGCCCTTCCACGGATTCGGCCGCATCCACGACCCAGTCTTGGCCCCTAATTCTGTTTCCCTTGAGAGGGATCAGGATAAGTGGCCGGGACGCTGTGTTGACCAGGTTGTGATGGGGCCTAGGGAGCACTCTAAGTTGGAGCGTCTCCTTAGGCTGGCTCTCCATGTTCTGTCCTACGCAGACTGGTTTACTTCTGCGTTGCTGGCTGCGAGCTGCAAGTCGGTGGAGCAGCTCCCCAGCAAGGTTGGACTGATGGAGCGCCTCAGCCAGGCAATTTGCAAGGCACATCTTGATGCGATGGCCTAACTGTCGGCTGCCATGTCACAACTTGTTGTTGCCCTCCGGTTGTCGGTCCTTTCTGGACTGCCAGTCGGCGATTCCTATCGGGCAACCCTTTTGGAGGCTCCCTTGATTTGTTTGGCGGGGTCCTTTCCTCAGTGCAATCTGAGATGAGGTTGGACCCGTTTGCATCTGAGGATGCACGCCACAACTCCGCAGGCAAGGGCGCTAGCAGGAAGGGGCAGGCTTCTGGCTCCTCCAGGCGTAGGAGGAAGAGGGCAAAGACGACTGCTTTTCAGCAGCAGGCTGCCCCTTCGACTTCCGCTCCGGCAGAACGTCGGAAATCTTCCTTCCGCGGTAGTGGTTCCAATAGGGGTCGAGGCAAAGCCAAATTTTCCAGAGGTAGGAAGGGTTCCTTCCTCTTCCTTGCCCTTGCTAACTCCTTGTCCACTGTCTGTCGCCGCGGGAGGCTCCGTCGATGTGGTTTGGGAAGGGCTAGATTGGCCCCTACCGGACTTGCCAGTAGGCGGTCGGCTGTCCCATTTCGTTCCTCAGTGGAAAGAAATCACATCAGACAGTTGGGCCCTAGGGGGTGTGTCCAAGGGTCTCTGCATCCCGCATCTTCGGGATCCACCTCTGGCGCGAGAGCCTATCTTTTTCCCTTCTCCTTCCGATCCGGGAAAGGTGGAGGCTCTCAGGTCAGAGGTTCAGGCCATGATCGCGAAGGGCGCGATCGAGGAACTTTCACCGGACCAGTGGTCTCCAGGGTTTTACTCCTGGGTCTTCCTCGTGAAGAAGAAGTCCGGTGCCTGGAGGCCTAGTATCGACCTCAGTACGTTCAACACGTACGTCGATTCCCCGCACTTCCGGATGGAAACGCCACGGCGCATCATTGCGTCAGTGCGTCCAGGGATGTGGGCTACGTCCATCGATCTGAAGGATGCTTACTTTCACATCCCGGTCAGGAGGTCAGCCAGGAAGTTCCTCAGGTTCACTTTCGAGCAGAAGGTTTACCAGTTTCGCGCTATGCCCTTCGGCCTCACTACGGCCCCCTTGGATTTTCACCAAGTTGTTGTAGGTAGTAGTGGGGCAACTCCACAGTCTCGGGGTAGATGCACACATCTACTTCGACGACTCCCTGTTGCTCCAAGTGGATCCAGTTATCCTGTCCCGGAGCACGAGGTCGGTTCTGGGCGTTCTGTGCCGCCTAGGGTTCATCGCCTCCAGGGAGAAGTCGGAGGTTCTCCCCTCCCAAGATTTTGTTTTCCTCGGTTATCGGTTCAGAACCGAACGGGGTTTGTCCTTCCACCAGTGTCCAAGTTCGAGAAGGCCTCTCTGTTGGTCTCCGTTCTGGTCGGTGTGGAGCGAATTCAGGTCCGATGGTTCCTTCGGTTCTTCGGTTACCTGAATTCACTGGCGGATGTGGTTTCCTTGGGTCGGCTTCACATCCGTCCGCTCCAGCTGTTCCTTCTGTCGGTTTGGTCTCCGGCGTCTCGGCAGTGGGATGTGTACACTCCTCTGCCGGAGTCGGTGAAGGAATCGGCTCGTTGGTGGACTCTCGAAAGCAATGTCTTGGCAGGAGTTCCTCTGGTTCGGGCATCTCCTGCTATGACCTTTTACACCGACGCGTCCATGACCGGTTGCGGTGCATACCTTTCCGGTCAGACGTCGGCGGGGGGGTGGTCGGGGGAACAGCTTTCAGAACACATCAATGTTCTGGAAATGCGTGCTGTTCTGTTGGCCCTTCGGGGTCTTCGACCTTCCCTGCAGGGCAAGGCCATTTGTCTGGCGACAGACAACTCCACTGTGGTGGCTTATCTGCAGCGCCAGGGGGCACCCGTTCCCCGGCTCTGTGTGCTTTATCCACCCAGGTCTTGTTGCTGTGTCAGGAGATCAGTCTCGATCTCACGTTGATGCACCTTCCGGGTCGTCTGATGGTTCTGGCCGACACTCTGTCTCGGTCTCGGAGCCCGGTTCTCACTGAATGGACCCTCAAGCGTTCGGAGTTCCTGTCTCTTTGCCTGGTTTGGGACAGACCCCATGTGGATCTGTTCGCCACGGCCCTGAACTTTCGACTCCCTACGTTTGTGTCTCCGTTTCCAGACCCTATGGACATGGCGGTGGATGCTATATCCCAGACGCGGGAATGTACGCGTATGCGTTTCCTCCCTTCAATCTGGTGGGCAGGGTGTTGGAGAAGATTCTTCTACACCCTTGTACTGTGTTGCTGGTTGCACCGCTCTGGCCTCGACAACCTTGGTTTCCTCTGTTGCCTCGGCTGTCGGTGGACTTCCCGCGCAGCATCCCACCCCTGTGGGATCTGCTGTCTCAACCGAGGTCCCGGCAGTTCTACTCGGGACCAGAACGGCTCCACCTTCACGGTTGGATGCTATCTCGGGAAGGCTCACTCAGACGGGCTTTTCTCGAGAAGTTGCAACTCGCATCGCAGGATCACTTAGACCTTCGTCTTCCGCCGTCTACCAATCTCGATGGTCCGCCTTCGGTGATTGGTGTGTCGGACGGTCGATTGATCCAGTCTCTGCCTCTGTTCCCGTTGTAGCCGACTTTCTTTTGTCTCTGTTCC
>NW_018407517.1:76831-90392 GCF_002113885.1 Mizuhopecten yessoensis
GGGTCCTATTGTTGGAACCCTTCATCGCTCCACGGAGACACCACTGCGGTAAGTCGAATTCGCATTATAATGACTGTGGTAACGTATTTTGAAATATAATTGAGGTTTCTCTTGTGAAACCAATTTCTATTATAAATACTTATCACAGTCATTAGGTGTGTTCCGTCCCAGCCTCCCCTTGTCTCCTTGGCTCTCACTTTTTTGGGCTTTGGAATTATGAAGTGGGAAGCATGGCTTCGTGTCTTATCACGTACATGAATACTGCCGTCTGATTGGTGGGTTTCCCAGGGGTTCCCCATGGGGGGGAAAATTCTTTATTTACGTATGTAAAGAGCCAAGTAAGGTTGGAATATGCATTATAATGACTGTGGTAAGTATTTATAATAGAAATTGGTTTCACAAGAGAAACCTCAATTTTGATCAATTTTCCTCTCAAACAAGTAACAAAGGGAAGGAATTTTGAAAATGAAAAGTCCCATAATTCCACGTTTTCTTCAATAAAGTTACATTTTGTGTTGAATATGGTACTTTGCGTCTCTGTGCATGTAACTAAGTGCATCGTGCATCATACATGTACTATGTACTATCATATTAGACCTTGATATTATATAATGCCATAGTTAGCATAACGTCTATGACATCATAAATACTCACTTTGGTATCATAATCACTGTGTAATCACTGACAGCGGATATAGCTAGTACTGAAGCGGGCATGGAAGCTGGACGTAGTCAAATCATGTCAATTTTTAGCTCAAGAAGGACCAAGGTGAGCTTATGTCATACCGTGACGTCTGTCGTCCGTTCGTCCCTCCGTCCGTCCGTCGTCTGTCCGTCAACAATTTCTTTAAACGACTTCTTCTTAACCACTGATTGGAATTTAACTAAATTTGACTGGAAGCATCCCTAGGTGGTGGGGATTCAAAATTGTACAAATGGTGGTGCTGACCCCCAAGGGGGCTGAGGGGCGGGGCAAAAAGGGGCAATTTGGCTATATTGCTTTAAGCTACATCTCCTCTGGAACTAAGAAATGGATATCAACCATATTTAATTGGAAGCATCCCTAGGTGGTGTGGATTCAAAATTGTACAAATGGTTGGGCTGACCCCCCAGGGGGCTGAGGGCGGGGCCAAAAGGGGGCATTTTGGCTATATTGCTACAAATGACTTCTTCTGTAGAACTTACATTGGATTATCAATCATATTTAACCAAAAGCATTCATGGCAGGCAGGGATTCAAAAGTGTACAAATGGTGTGGCTGACCCCCGTGGGGGCTGAGAGGCGAGGACAAAAAGGGTTATTTAGCTATATTACTTGAAGCGACTTCTTCTCTGGAACTAAGAGATAGATATCAACCAACTGGAAGCATCCCTAGTTGGTGGGGATTCAAAATTGTACAAATGGTGGGGCTGACCCCCAGGGGGCTGAGGGCTGGGTCAAAAGGGGGCAATTTGGCTATATTGCTATTAACGACCTCTTCCGTAGAACTATACCATGGATATTGATCATATTTGGTCGGAAGCATTGATGGGAGGCAGGGATCCAAAATGGTACAAATGATGGGGCTGACCCCCCGGGCTAAGGGGTAGGGCCGGATTTTTTTTTACTTGGAAATGGTTGAGATCCCCACCATATAACCATATATACAATTGCTGAGTATAAAGAGAGGAATGCACATTTGCTTCCAGGATGGCCCTCGGGTCTGGCCCCACCCTTGGAGACTTAGCCCCTGGGTCATAAGTTTGAAACGGTTAAGATCCCCACCCCAAAACCATATATACAATTGCTGAGTATAAAGAGAAGAATGCACATTTGCTTCCAGGATGGCTCTAGGGGATGGCCCCTTCCTTGGAGACATAGTCCCTGGGTCATAACTTTGAAACGGTTAAGTTCCCCACCCCAAAACTATATATACAATTGTTGTGCATAAAGAGATATGAATGCAGTCATGATATTAGAATTGATCCTGGGGTCTGGCCACAAGCCTAGGAACCTAGTTCTGAGTCACAGCTTGGAAACAGTTGAGATTCCCACCCCATAACCATACATAAAATTGCTGGGCATCAAAAATCTAATACAGGTATGCTACAAGGATTGGCCTTGGGGTCTGGCATATTCCCTTGGATCTCATTTGGAGAATATTTTGCCATGATTGCCTAGATATCCAGGTGAGGGATACAGGCCCTCTGGGCCTGTTGTTTATGCAAGCTCACATATATATGTCATTACTGTAATGTTAAAAACTTTTGCTTTTATTTGCAAATTGAACGAAAATTGAATCTACACATTTTAAAAATCAATTTCAAATTTATCAAAGGGAGATAATTCGTCTTATATTTTTTAGGCCAAAACAAATTAATTACTTGGTTCTCAGGCCCTTTTTTTTTAAAAAGAGATGAGGCAGGGAGGTATATTTTTTTTTCATTTTACATGGCAAAAATTAGACAAGAGCGATTTCTTTTTTATTGTGTAGTTTGTAAAACGTTCATTGTGGGCATTATTTTGTCAAATGTGTCCGTTTTTTGTCGCCCAACACACACAGATACTTTAGCAGAACGAAGTTGATCTGATAACGACCAGGTTCCCAGATCGATGTTACCGGTTTTAGTTCACCTGAGCTTTGGTTCAAAAACCTTCCTCTCCAGACTCAGAGGTACTACAGTAAATTTCAGTGCATGGATAGAAAGATCATCAGGACCTTTATTGAAATTTTCAATTTCAGGACCCCCGAGCCATTCGTTCCCCCTTGGGTTGGGGGTAAAGTTTACTATAGTTTATATAAGGAAATAACACATTTGGGTATATGTTATCCATTTTCAGCAGAAAATTACTCAAACTTAGTCAGAATCATCTCTGATTGTAAAATTGGTATTCCTGCCCCAACCCCATGACAACAAGATACAGGAAACTTTATTTAACGTCACATACAGGTAAACAAGGAACATTAGCTCTTGAGAGCTATTATTGCGACAAACATGTAAAAATAACAATAACATATTATATTACAAGTAAAGGGAGATAATCACATATATAAAAAAAATCCAGTAATAATCATCACAGAAAAAGAAAGTATACATATCCCAGGTTTCTAAGTGATTGGGAGTCCCCTACCTACAAAGGCCCCGGGATATATATATATATATAAAGTGTTAATACATGAAAATCATTTAATGTGATCACAGGTAAGTAGTATTCAGAATAGGTAAATAAAAAATGACATGACAGGTATTGTACTTCACTTAGTTTACATGCTGATTTCCACACACGTGGCGCACCTGGTAACACTTGACCAACTGACTGATACAGACTTTATTTGTTACAGTCCTATGTCAAGTGGCTGATCTCCTAATACATTTTCCTTCCAAATTTCACTAAATTGCTTCCATTGATTTTAGTTAGCGCCATCACGATTTTGTTAACCTTCGGTACATTTTTATGCACTTGTATGCAACTTGATAGGATTATGTACGTCTGTTTTGCATGGCAGGAACGTACAACTTTTTTGAGATGGGAACCGGAAAAACACTGCTCCTCTGCACGCATTCTCTCCCGTAAAGGTGTCGCATTTCAAATTAATTTGAAATGCTTAATTGAATACTACAATATTTTACAGTTAATCAAGTCTACTTACTGTATGACTGCCCGTGTTCGTTGAGAGCACAAACGTTTGTTTACCAAATGTCGAGAAGATTTACTGCCAATTCATCGTGGCTCACCACATTTAACTCATCCTTTATTTTTGTTCCATGGACCTACGTTGACTCTGTAAGTCGCAGATGATGTTGCAATTTTGTCCATTTCTTTTTCTTTGCCTTAACGGCAGCATCATGCCAGACAAATTTTGCAAAAGGAAATGCCCTTGACCCTTATTCAAGGTCACAGGGGTCAATTTTGTTAAAACACTCGAACAATTTCTTCAATGTCATGTTGAATAGCTGTTTCAGCCGTGTTTAAAACAGAGTTATCGGCCCTCTACACTTCATTCCATCTGTGACACTCCTTCAGGTGTCACCCCACTAGTAATCATCATATCAAGTTGTGTTAATATAATGAGTTGGAAACTAATCTTTTGATTACTTGTTTTCCTCAAACTGTTAGAAAATTAAGAAAATCGAACATTGACTTTGTAGTGAAAGGTGAGATTTATAGCATGCTATATATAGCTAGCTAGCCAATCTTAAGGTGATGCAAATCTTATTTTAATGCAAGTTATTATATAACACTATATGGCATTCGACGGGCGTTTATTCACCCTTCCACATCGTTGTTAGCAACGCGGTTGCTATCCAAATTCAGCCAATCAGAGCGCGAGTTCGATTGTCGGCCATTACCTCCGACAACTTTGTCGGACATTGACACGAGGGTAAATACGAACGGCAGTGAAATAATGGTGAAGAACTGCTCCTGGGGAACCTGCAACAGCGACAGCCGATATGCAGAAAGATTGGAGAACGGTGTGACATTTATTCCCTTTCCAAAACCCTAAAACCAACCTAGAAACATGTTTGAGATGGGTGAAGGCTTGTGGATGACCCCATTCGCAGCTTAACGCAACAAATATAGATAGACACAAGTTCGTTTGTTCAAAGGTATGTTTATATCCCGATATTAGAAAATATAATGTTGTAAAGCAGAGTATATGGTTGGCCAAACAGGCAATACTCACATAATCCTCAATTTCATTCATATGTTTGTAATATCTCGAGCAAATCTTGTTATGACACGGTGTAAACATATTACATAAGAGCTGTCGGTCCAACACATGGGCATGCACAGCGGAATCATCATTTCTTATTTTGATGTCTTGTGTTCTGCTGGTTTAATTCATACGCATATAAAGAGTTGCCGGTGTGCAAGCAGCAAACACATATCAATTATTATCTTTAATCTTAATAAAACCAACATTTTTTTACCCATTAGTTGTTTACATTACAGCTGTATTACATGCCCCTATGTCAACAAAATGAAAGTAGAAGATACTTGTTTACTGTTTACCGTTAGACTTTAACAATTATGATCAGTTTTTCAGTGCTATAGATTTTCCAAGTAGAAAATATTGTCCTGACAGGAAATATGTTGCAGTGAATCAGATGAGCTATAATCAATTAACTTCTTTATACCTTGGTGTTTAAATATTTTGATAAACAAATTGTTATTCCCAAAAAGTCAAGTATGCATACATACAAATTGAAATAGACATTCTAAAGTAAGATTTTTTATATAAATTAATCCAGGGCATGTAGTTATACTGTAAGTGATTGATTTTATTGAAAGATGTATCCCTTTCTAGTTTCTAACCAATGAGTCTTTGGTGGTTTTTTCAACCCATTCTCCATGTCTTAATGTTGTGATATATCAAAAGAGGAATACATTGAGATCATATTGTAAATAATTATGGTTACACCTAAATTGTTAAGTCTTGAAAACCCATAATAAAATAAATCTTCATTTCTTTATTGTCAAGACACAGCACTGAACTGAGCAATGATATGGAGGATCCCCAGCCCACTTCAGTCCCAGTTAACACTCCAGACAGTACTGGCCATGTAGCAGCACCACAGCAAGAACATGATCTTGTACAAACTGATGTCCAAGGTATAGATATGCTTTAGTATAAAGCTGAGATAAATTTTGAAAATGGAAAGATACCAAAATATCATTTTATCTATAAAACCAGAAACTGAACTATGCACTATACATCAAACTCATTTGGCATGTAGTCTCCATATGTATATAGTCCTAGAACACTTATGGTATTGTTGTGTACAATTTCAATTGTATTGGTTTTCATTAAATATTTAATACCAGTTTTAACTGGAATAAAATACAGTGAAGCCTGTCTCGTCCGACCCCTGATTATTCAGACACTTTACACATAATGCTGTAATCCCATGTGTTATGAAAATAATAGTATATGACCTGTGTATTTAGACTATTGACAGACTATTTTTCTGTAATCTTACCAGTATGTTATGCCCTTGTGAATGTCAGGTTAGACAGGTTTCACTGTATACATGTATAACTATTATCAATTAATACAATTTTTAGAGACTAGGAATTGCAAACCAATATATTTTAAAGGCTTCAAGTTCTAATGTGAAATTGTGGCAATATCAATGTATGTGTGTAAATTATTATTGGGTTTGTTCAGTTGGTGTGATTTAGGTAAAGCTATATATGGTATACCTTATCTTTTGAGGTAATATTTTGGTCATAAATGGAATATCAGGATAAATTCTCTCAACAAACAGTTCTTTTGTTGTGAACACAACAAGGTCACACCATGGAGCACCTGTGACTAGCAGTTAAGCAGTTGTCCCTGTATTTGAACATAGTAGTTGTGTTTTCTGTTCATTTTTACAACATTGTTTTCATAACTAGGTACAAAATTCTGGATCACATTGCAAGCTTCAGTAATACTCATCTGCCTTGCTACAAAGGGACATTTTATTTCCACAATACCAGTCTCCCCTTTGTCACATACTTTACCATCAGGTGTGGCGGCTAGATGGGAAAATTAATTGTTTATCACTAACCCACAATCATGGACATGTATGTTTTAGACAGACTTTTGATTGACATATTTTTCTCTGGCAATTTTCCCCCTACTAATACCATAATATGTTGCTACAGAAGAAAATGTCTTTATTGTAAACAAATCTCTTAGCATAGCATCAGTAGGACCTTTTTTTCTGTTTACAACTTTGAACATCTGAGATGCTGTAAGTCTTTTCTCTCTGAGTCTGTTCCATAGGGTGTTGGTACTTTGGGACCGTGTTGCCTTTTCCAACATTGCAACCTTTGATATTTCCACCAAATCTTGGTAACAAGGTGGCAACCTAACTTTTACTGGTTGGGTATAAATCATTTCTCAGCAAGACATGACATTGCCATTGTTAAAAGCAATGTCATTCTTCTGAGACTGAAAATAAAATAAAATCAGCTGAATTTGATTTATTTATAGAACATTGGGAAATCCTGTAAGTGATGACAAACCCAAACCACTGACTGTTCAGGAGATTTTAAAGGAGGAATCACAGATTCAAGGATTATTTGAATATTATACAGGATTCAAATTCTCAACATTCCAGGCCCTACTTGACTTTCTCACTATTCAGGCCCAACAACACCATAATAACAGGAAAGATATAGTTAACATGAAGTGCGAGGATAAACTGTTGTTAACATTGATGAGACTGCGACACAATTTTGGTCTTAAATATCTGGCTTTTAGATTTGCTATCTCCACTCAAGCAGTGATTTGCAGAACAGAATGCGAACCTCTGGCATACCGTGAAACGTTGTAAGTTTGCAAGTCCCTGTCGCAGATGGAAGAAACTTGTAAACTAGGCCTGCTGCACATCAGATCTTGTCACTCTTAGATATTGAAGAATGGAGAAAGGGTAATACTATATAATTTTGGGAATGGGGCATGGGGTAATAATGTACTGATGATTTGTTATCAAAACAGAATTAATGCTTTGTCCTTAAAAAGAGGACAAAAGGGAGGGATAAATGTCTATGTTATGCCTTTATGTAAGCTGCTTTTCACTTCATTACAGTACAGCAACAGATGTCGAAGATGACTGTTAACGTTATCAATGTCCACCTTTTGTTATATATAATTTTTGCATTTTGAATGACTCATTGACTGCCATGATTGTACGTTAGGCTTGCACTACAGTCTGTAGTTTAGGGTACACACATATATATAGGGGGTTCATACATGATCATATTGCTAGGTAAGATTACACACATAAACAGTTTAACACCAGCTTGTCATACTTGCCAACTTTTTAAATTGTCCATCAGGGAGATTAAAACAAATGTATGTATGTACTGTACACCCTAAGGAAATGGCATCTTTTGAGCTGTTCTTTCAGATGAAATTTTAGCAAATTCACAAGTTTAACTTGCTCAATTTCTTCTTGGCCTAGCACCCACTATCACATGACATGATCTTCAAATGGATGAAGGTGGTCATTACTATTTAGATGTAAAACTCGTGAGTCTCCCTCCTATATAGGGAGAATTGCCAAGTATTGAGCCGCGGATACCGCTATTTAAAAAAACACGTCTGAACAAGGAAACCAACGTACATCATAATCACTGCATGATATTTTGAACAACCGTTTAATTAAAAAAAGAAAAACGGAACTCGACAGACCCAAACTGGATAATTACCCAGCTGAACAGTATGCGTCCTTAACACACTTCTTTGTTAAGCCTTCTGTACATGTAATGTTAACAAGTGTGGCTTCTCCCCCTTTCTCATGCTTCGGTAGCATCTCCCTCCGATTGCCACCTGCGCTTGGACATCATTTTTTGTTAAACTTAGGTTGTGGACATAGCCCTCTCTAAAATAAATAGTTCCCCTGGATAAACATTTTTCAGAAATGTTTGCATCTTGAATGTATCCCATACAAAAATCATCGGGAATGTCCCCGAGTCCTGCAACAGTCGCTGCCGCCATCGCCATGGGCAAAATTTTACTATGGCTTGTTTACATTTGTTGTCGGAGGATGTAGTCACGTGACTTTGGTTGCTACGTGGGGGCGGTCATGGAAGGGTGAATTGTTCCGCTCACGCTACTCTTGTTAGTTCACCTGGTCCGAAGGTAAATTTTGTCCATTTCTTTTTCTTTGCCTTTACAGCAGCATTATACAAAACAATTTTTTCAAAAGGAAATGCCTTTGACTCTTATTCAAGGTAAAACGGGTCAAATTTGTTAAAACACTCAAACAATTTCTTCAATGTCATGTTGAATATGGAATGAAGTGTTAGAGGGGCGATAACTCTGTTATCGTTCCTCTGAACAAAATGTTAACACGGCTAAATGTAGCTAATTTGCCGCATATAACAGCGATTTGAGTACGAAATAAACGGCTCCATAACTTTTGCTGAAACTTTCCAAGTTGGTAGAACTCAGCGCGATCTACCTCCTTGTGTATCTGTTATATCTGGGGAAAATCTAGTTATTGAGATATTTGGTGTAAAACACGCCAAAATCGGCATTTTGACCATTAGTAGCTGTAAAATTCACCCTGGAGAATTAACACTTAAAGCTGACGAACTGAAACTTCAAACATAAGTAGTCCAAGTTATTCTGAAGAAAACGGTATATTTGGTTTTTGATATCTTTCAAAGAACGGCCCTGAGAGGGTTTTGAAAATGGGGTGTATTTCTTGGGTTTCGTGGAATTTTCCAGGAGATCCGATTTCCCCGTAGTCCAGCGCCAATTTGGGTACCCCTCTAGGCTAGAATTGAGATAAGATCTTGTTGCGCATGCGTTAAATACGAAGAAATGTTCTAGCCGCTTTTCCGGTTCAACTTGTAGCGGTGAGTTGGATGGAATTTTGACTAGTGCCAGTAATTTCTACCATTTTTTGATATTCTACGTTATGACTATTTTACTACGATCAATATTTGCTGCTGATCAAAATCATGCATGTAAGATATGACCAAGCGTTGAAAAAATCTCTAGCAAAATCCCGTAGGCCTACTGTAGCCTACATGTTTGTTGACGTTGCGCAACAGACGCAGAACAGATCTCGTTTCTTCAATATTTACTTTCGTTATTTTTTGTTTCTACGTTTAATTAAATTAAGATTTCGGTGTGTGAATCCTGTTCAGTGTTTGAGGTAATCTCTCATTTGTGATAATTTGTTTACGTCTAAAAATAGCAACGGTAATCCCAGCTTTAGGAGACATCACTACACGCGCGACTAGTATAAATTACCTTTATTACAAAGGTTATATGGTCAATTACAACGATGACTGAAATGAGTCATTATCAGAAATTGTCACATTTTTTCGAAAAGGAAAACTCGAAACAAAGCCCTGTGCTGTTACTGCATTTTTTGCTCATTTACAGTATAAACACATCAAATGAATTTTAATAAACATTTAAAGTATTATTTCCTAAAAAATGTTGTTTTGGTAGGTAAGGTGGGAGTACCCAAATCGGATCGGTACCCAAATCGGATCACTTTTTGCAAAAATACTTATATAAAAATAAATGTGTCAACAAATCAGTTATAACAATGATGTTGTCTTAGAATAGATACCCATGCACCATTTTTTGACTACAGATTATTAGTTTTTAAGTTCAAATAGGGCAAGAAACGTAATTCAAACTCAAATGTCAATGTTTTGATTACGTTTTTAAAAAAATGGCGCGTGCGACGACTATGCACTCTGTTTTGGCCTATAGGAATAAATTCACACTATAAAAATACTTTTTGTCACATAAATTCTAAAGGTCATCATAAAATGTTAATATATTGACAAAAAAAATATTCATTTGAAGCGTACGATACTGCAAATTTCAAGCAATGATCCGATTTGGGTCCCGACATTCGAAAAAACAGAAGACGCTGATTGGTGACTTCAGAGCGTTCTATAAATATCTCAAGTGAGCCCCGGGTGCTAATTTCGTTTGTGAGAACACCCATCGATATTCTATTTTTGATACAACCATAAATGAATATCATTCCTCCTCAATTTTTTCAATGAATTAATAAAATGATGGTTTGGTTACTGTCACCTTATAACTAACAAATACCACACATATTTACAAAAGTTCCATCCTGTAGCCAATACCATTAAAGATTTTAACAAGAAAAATAAATAGATTAACTTATTCTTGTGATAAAATATCAATATTCTAATTAATTTCACATATTATTGAGGTAAATTGGATTATTTCAATTATAACCCATGTTGTATAATTAGTCAAAACGGATGAAGCAGTTATTTCTGAAACGTTTCAACCCGATAAACTGAAATATATATTGACATTCACTTCTTCATCTTACATAATCGATCATTAATCACAAGCGTTGGCATCCGAGTCGACCTAATTTCTACAAATCTGATAACAAATCTGATAAATTTTGATTGAATTTAGAGACAATGATGAAAAAAGAGTGTATGAGGAGACCTGCAATCAAAGTAAGTTCCTGTTAAGTTAATATCTGAAGTTTGAATAACCGTGGCTCTTAATCGACGACTACTGTATGGTTACTTGCTTGTTATGATAAAATTAACCATGATTACTAGTGATTGTACTGTCGATTACTTGCGATTTCCTTGTATAACTATTACATGGTAACAAGTCGCTTCCATTTGTTATTACAGAGGTTTTGTAACCTTTCAGGTACATGTGAGATACAGTACGCGTACAACTATATTCTATGATTACATAAAGGACCGTCCACATGTACGTGTAGCATGTAAACTGTGACTTTTCAACTTTCTATCGTAATATTAAAAGACAAAGCCTAAAAAGAGCGTTGCTTTTGTTGATATCTGATATTTAATGATTCAGAATGAGATAATACTGCTTTCAGAATGAGACAATTATAAGAACACAAGCTCAATGAGATTTTAAGACCGTCATAACAATTAGGGGGAGACCTGGGCATATTCGGCCCCTTTTATTTAAGACTGTTCTGGAAAGTAGGGCAGCACGTCCGTTCTTGAAGAATTATCTAACTTTTCCTGTCAGAAGATCGGATAGCCCCCNATCGGCCGAACCTGTCCGATTCAAATTGATATTTCAATAAATTCCTATAGTACAACAAAATGATAGTAAGAGTTTGGCTTGGCTATTATGTATATCATTTGAAGCTGTCGGAGTTTTACACGCTTGACCGTCAAAAACGTAGCAATTCCGTTTACAGAAAGTTAGCATAACCAGAAAGATGATGATTTTCTTTCTAACATGTCAAAAGTAACATTCTCCTTTTATAGTTTTCCTCATTATTTTTATATGAAGTATTTTTTTTGCACTCAGTCCTTCAAAAGTCATCGACACCGAAGACGCACCAAACCCTATACAACCTTCCATGGGTAAAAGAGGAAATGTAACAGCCAGACCAGGACTTGAACCCGGAACCCTCCGAACTCTAGACAAATGCTCAACCAATTGTGCTATATGGTCGCCGACGATCGATCCAGTCCAGTTTCACTGCATTCCTTCTCCCTCCTCAAAGTCCCTGCCCCCGAATAACACAACTATTTACAACCCAGTTTTGGGTATTCCTTTGCTAAGCGTACTCCTACTGCTTGAAACAAGATTGCCAATTTTGCGGTAGGATAATAAGAAAAGGTAACGGCCAAACTAGGGTTCGAACGGCATATTTACCGAAAGTCGATCTAAACCCCTAAAACATATAAAATTACTCTGAACATCTTAGTTTAGGTCTAAATATAGCTGTAACAAATTATCAGGTCCCTGTTGTGTTCATAACTTTTTTCATATTTTTCTAAACAGAGAACATAAAAGTGGATAAACTCTTTGTACCCTCACGCTGCAGTTTTCATCATTTGGTATACTACTACATTTACATAGGAGACTTATCTCTTCTTGAACTAGAAGAAAATTCTTCGTTTGTGTAACTGTCTTCCTAAGTTCCGGTGGTCTTGCATGCAATGTTCAATTATTTTACTAAACTCTATAAAGCTGTTTTGGCTGTAACTGCACTCGGAATTATTTGTGTGAGAAAAACCGTTTATTCCACCAACAGGCAAAACGTAATAATGCAATGCAATAAACCATACAGTAATATAAAGCAGAATTCGCTATTAAAATACAGATTGGTCGCTATTATCCATACAGTAGCATGTCAAAAAGGTGCTATTTACAATCATTGTTTATTTTATTTTTAAAAACACAAATGCTTTCGTTAATGTGTGTTTTGAATTTATAAATCATTGAATTAAGAAAAAATACATAAACCATGTGTCAAAGGAGATCTGTAATTTAATTATTGACATAATCAGTGATTCTATATATTTTAATGTGCTTTTTAGTTTCAATTCTGTAATATTTTAAGTTCGTAACGCAGGTTGATCTATTGATACACTTATTGTTTTGCATCCACCCTCGTAATGATGATAGTATATCGAAAACATGTCCATGATCACAAGCATGCCGTGGTCTTCAAAAATCTGCCTCGCTGCGGCGATCGCTATTTCCAGAACCTATACAGTGCCGTTTGACCACAGTAATAAGTATATATACAATTTCAAAGTTATTTTTTAATTCGATTATCAGACCAATTGTATAATTTACTCAAGTGAATTAGAAACATAAAATAACTTTATGAAATCATATATATCGTAACCCAAGTACATAAAATTAGTGTTGGGACGATTGTTGCTAATAATCGAAAACTATCGCTCAGGTGTGACGTCGGCGACAATCGATTGAAAACTTGTCACTATCAATTGTTTGAAAATATCCTTCACAGTAATTAATACGGCGGAACTATGGGAAGGGAGATCACTCGCTGTCGCCTCATGGTCATGATTAAAAATGGCAGCCACCGCTGCTGTTAGTAACGACGAGTATTTGCAATTATATCCCTATCTATGCAGGGACAGTTAAATCAGCCGTATGGAAATCATTCATATTCCGAAAAAAAAGAAGGTTCGGTGGGACCCGCCATAAAATCAAATTTAGACATGACAACTATCATTTGTAGGTTATGCAAGAAAAGCTACGCCAACAAAGGTAAATACGATATATTCAATTACACCGATATAAGTAAGTATCT
>NW_018407517.1:90404-92133 GCF_002113885.1 Mizuhopecten yessoensis
CCCCCCCCTACACCCGAAAGAAGAAGGTCATTGTCGTTAGCTGATTGACTGACAGTTGAAAATAAACAAATGAAGTTATTTTTTAACACTTTGTAGTTTGTATTTTCTGTGATGTATTTACTCTCAACATAAAGTCTTGCGTTTATGGTCATGATACACGCATGGAAATAAATTTTGGAAGACAAGTATTAGTACTGAACGTGTTTAAGTAAGTACTACATATTACAAAGCCATCCACTCACCGTGCAGTTATGTTACATACATGTTAGCATACTAGAGAGGATGCCTAAAGGCCAAAAGGTGCATACAGAATCAGTAAAGCATACTACATAATGATAAAGGATTACTAGCTAGTGCTTTGTTTGTTTGTTTGTTTGTTTGTTTATGTTTAACGGCCCATCGACGGCTATGGTCATTAAAGGGCCATGGTGATTTTTTTTATTAATAACAAACATGTGAGTAGTGAAGATAAAATCAGATAAAATGGTTCATTTTAAAAGCATTCGCATTGTATGTGTAGATAATAAAAAATAAAAAAGGGGGTAAAATAATAAAAGAGATAACGAATAGATGATATGGAATATGTGATATATATATAACGTCAAAAAAGGTAAGGTGGGTTATAAGACATCAGAGTCTATAGAATAGACCGATGTCTTTCAAATAGTTAAATAATGTCTTCGAGTCCACGGAACTGAAAAGAGTTTTCATATCCGGGACTCGAAAGCAGTTATCACGAATGTGTTTAAAATCGGAACATTCTATTACAAAATGTTCCACTGTAAATGGAGTGTCACATGCGTAGCATGAGGTAGATCTTCTCGTTTTAAAAGGTACGAATGAGTAGGATAGGTGTGCCCAGTACGGAGCCGAGCGAGGACAACTTCCTCTCTACGATCTTTCCGACTGGGAATAGATGTTTTAAGTTTCGGTTGTTTCTTAAAAAGTTTGTTGGTGGTCTTGTGGTCTGGTGTCTCCGACATGGCTTGGAATCCATAGTAAAGTTATTTTAGACCTTTTTAAGATACGAGATATTCGAAGAGCAAGGTTTTGTACGAGTGTGTTTTTAGGATCTCGTAACTGTAAACTCTGTAGGACAGATAGAGAGTCTGAACAAATAATTGCCTTTTTAATGCGGTGTTCATCGATATGGTCGAGGGCCAAACCAATGGCGCTTGCTTCAGCAGAAAAGATGGAGGCGCCACCTGGTAGTCGGACTGAAGTGCAAGTATTAGCAGTACAGCAGGCTGCTGCCACTTTCTCACCTTCTTTGGAACCATCGGTGTAAAGTTGTGTATGAGAAGGGTAATTCGAAATGCATTCCCGAAAGGATGATTTGTGTTCTTCGGGCATAACACTTGATTTCCCTCGCTCATGTAATGTAAAGTTAAAATCAGGTGTTTGAACGGTCCACGGAGGAACATCAGATATGTTAAATTCAGCTATGACCGTCAACTTTATGTTGAGTTCTTGCAGGAAATTTGAAATTCGGATACCAAATTTTGGGAGAAGTTTTTGGTTTTGAGTAAATATGTTTTGGTATTTTGGGTTGAATACTTGGTCGAAAGCAGGATTTTTAGGGTTTGATTTTAATTGAGCTGCAAATTATAATGAAAGTTTTTTCTTCTGTCATAAAGGGATGGTTCATTTGCTTCCACGTACAGGCTTTTTACAGGTGTTGTTCGAAAAGCTCTAAGGGCTAGACGTAGCCCTTGGTTATGGATTGGGT